>NW_010204196.1:0-29890 GCF_000695765.1 Mesitornis unicolor
TAGATTCCCAACATAAACTGAACGTTTTGCTTTAAGTGACGATGTTAAAGGAGTTTTACTTGGGGCTTTTTCTCTTCTGCTCATGCAATGCTTGTTATTGCTGGCATTGCTTAGGGAATGGCAAAGGTTTTCCCTGTGTTTATGAAGATGGTGCTGTTATCACTGTCATTGAATACACGATGATGGTCAGGGTCTATTGTAGAGCTGTTGCTCATCGCCGTTCTGGTGCCTGCTCCCAAGGACGGGTGGCAGCGGGAGGGAGCACCCAGCCGCTGTTTGCAGTCTCTCCGATGTGGAACTTTCTTCTCGTGTGAAGAGAAATAGTTGCAGAGTTTCTCGGTGATTTATGCCCAGGCATTTTTCATCTGGAAACTCCTGAGAATTGTTTTAGCCCTATCGCACCTCTCCGATTCATTTTTCTCTGGGAAGTAATTTCTAGATGGCCAAATTGCTGGGCAGAGACATATTAGAAGGGGGATGTTAGTAATGAAAGCAATAGTAACATTTGTTTCCTGATATAGATAGTGCTTTAACTGTAATTCTTAGTGATAGACCAATTTCAAACTCTGGTATCTTCTAATTCTCTAGAGGGTGAGGGATCCAGTTGTGTAAAACACACCACACACTTGTTATCTTTATTGTGTATTATTTCAGCTTTCTCACGTGCTCTGTGACTCCAGTGAACTGCAGCTTTAAGTTTTCCAGTTGGGTTTACATCTCCTATGTAAATACATCAGAACACAACAGGCGAGCTGTATTTATGCACCAAAAGCCTACTTGGTGGTTTAGACACAGACAGGAATTTTATTGCTGAAATTTGTTTTCTAGGTCTATGTCCAGAAAAGAATTTGCTAGAGGGAGAAGGTGCCGTAGCTATTTCATTTGTCGTCTGACCAAAAATTATGAAATATGCAGGGCCCTGTTGTGTCTTGAACTCCTGTTGATGAGGAAAGCACTCGAAGAAGAAGTTAGACTTATATAAAGTAATTACTTGTGTTTGACCTCAGAGTTGTGAAGCTCACTGGCTTCATCCTTGTTTAATTTAGCTGTGGCAAAAAGCGATCACATAGACCCGGTTCCCAGTTTTCTCAAGGCTATTATTTTGATAAAGAATCTTACTGACTTTTTGCACTGCTGGAAAGAAACAAAGGAGTCTCGGTAGCAATGAATGTTAAAGCTTTGGCAATGTATATTCCTGCTATATGTCGCAGTGAAGGTATCCATTTTTTAGAGTTTTTATTAGCAGTGGAGGTTACACACAAGCAGTAGTGAAGTGAAAAATAGAAAGCATGGATTTTAGACACAACTGTCTAAATACTAATTGTATTTAATGCTCATATTTTAATACTCGATACTCATTGTGAACACTTGGGGTGCAACAGTCTCCTGTTGGCCTTTTTATGAGTTTGAATGAATCCTTTGTTGATATAAGTATTGGCAACCTGTACTCAGTAAAAGCTAATTACTTCTAAATATGAAAACTTTGGTTATATTTAGGAGATTTTTCTTGCTGTGGTTTAAATTGTAGCCCATGCCCTGGTCATTACTGACCTGGAGAGCAATGATGCTGTTAGTTACATGACTGGCACACCTTGGACCTTTTGTCTTGGTGGGTGCTCAATCAGGTCCTTGGATAGAAAATCCACCGAATATCCAGAAAACTCTGCTTTTATCATTAACAGAAAAGGTATGACTAAAACTCGCTTTTTAAAATTCCAATAAATCTTTAGTCTCTTACCTTCTTCTGACTCCTAGGAAAAGCGATCAAGGGATTCTATAGCAATACCATTGCAGCTGATAATTTAAGAGTATGTCTTTATTTTCTGTGGACCCGACTCCTGAAAATATTCAGAACAGATGGCCCTCTGTGGTTCAGATCAATAGATATTTTCTTTAAGAGCTGATTTAGCTTTGACTGGAAAGGAAAGCAATTAAGTCAGGCGTGGAGTATTTCTAAGCGTGCATATATGTATTCACGGAGATGGCAGTGAGATGACCCACTTTTCATGACAGTATTGAAATAGTAACGTGTTTCAAGTAAATATCAAATGCCATCCAAACAATTGCCATAGTAATGATAAAAGAAACTGAATTTCAGTCAATCAAACGAATATTCAGTTGATGCAGTTCATTTCCACAGAAATGTGTTTTGGACACATTTCATACCGGTATTTGATGATATTCAAGCACACATTTTCTACAGTTGGCCAACAATTGTTTTATTCTTTAAAGCATTTTTTTGGTGACACCACCATTGTTGAACACTGGTCAATTGCACTGTTACTTTAAGACGACGTTCAATATTTATTAGGTTTCTGTACTTTATGAAGACAGATATCCAAGTCAGTGGGAAGAGGAGTCTGTAAGAATCCTGCTTAGGGAAGAGTTACAGCCTGACCTCATTTCTTTGGAGGAAAGCAACAGCACAGGACTCAATTTGCAGCTGAGTATCTCTTGTTTTCTAATGTTTGAGAATATGGTACAGATGGATGGACAAATTCAAATTGATTTGTTCAAGATTTCCCTGGAAATGTCCTGTATAATCTTGGTTGGACTTCTATTCTTAAGCTTGCATATTCATCTTCCTAGTGAAATGTATAGCTCGTGCGCACTATATGGATTTAAATATCCTCTGTTTAGGATAAAGACAGTGCCTACAAGCAGAAAGTATTAGAGATGGCAAGAAGATGGATTTGCCTTCTCTGGAGTTTTGCTCCCCCTGGCCGTGCAAATCTTTCCTGGCCATTATTACAGGATGATAATGAACAAAGTATCTGGCCAGCAAATGTGTCATTCCATAGTGCTGGTGTCTCACAGTGATATATCTGCTTTTTCCCCTCTTATTTAAAGATGCTAAGCATCCAGAATTGTTAACCCAACCAGCATCTTCTACTAAAGCTTCACAGAAAACTGACTGAAATGGAGTGGCCGTGTTGTTACGTGTTTATTTCAGAAGGAAAAGAAAATGATGGTGCTTCCAGTATATTTTTAACACAATTTGTCCAAAATCCTGGTGCTCTTTTACACTGGATGCTCTTCTCCGTTGTCTCAATTATTCTGGTTCATGTAAAAGGGTGAACTTCTCTAGAGCCTAAAAGCAAATAAGATCCAAGTCTGATGTCAGCCAGAGCTGGGCAGTCAGTAGACTGCTCACAAAGCTCTTTTGCCACTATGAATAATGTTTACATCTATAAGGGCAAAGGGTTTGTATTTTGTGGAACTGAAGCAGTAGGCTACAACTACTGCAATCATAGCCTAAAGTCAAGGTCTTGCTTTTACCAGGTTCTGCAGCAGTGTCTGGTATTCAGGGTTATGCAAATCATTCCTGGGTCTTGGCTTGTATTTAGATGAAGCTCATAGAAAACTGCAATATGCATGAGATTCAATACAGTTTTGTTTTGTTTTGTTTTTGTCATCTTGTTCTGAATAGAAAAGCTTATGGAGCTTTAGAATAAGAAACTGTGTTATACTGAAACCCATCTGGCAGCATTTCAGTTTTCTCTTATGTACTTTCAGATTCCTGAAAGGACCAAGTGCATCCTGGTACAGCACCGGTCCTGTAGTGGTCTCATACCATAATGAATCCATGCCTGTGAAGCTGATGGTTTCATTCCCTCTGAATTACATCAGTTCTTATGTTTATAAGCTTTGAGCAATTATTGAGTAGCCCCGTTTTGCCTGAAAGACCAGAAATGCAGGTCTTAATGAAATATAAAGAAAGATAATTTATGAACTCCAGGCTCCTTCCTTGAGCAGTGGCAGCTGGAAGGCAGGATCACTCTGAGGGGTGTCCTCGAAGACACAAGGGATAAGGAGGTGCTGTTAATTGGGGAAAGGAACGAGTTCTTCCTTCTCTTTGAGTCATATAGACACAGGCTTGCTGAAGTATCAGTATGTGTTACTGTATGCCTTTAAAAATAGCAGATCTCGTTAATGGTTGCTACTAACGATAAATATTTATTTCCACTTTAAAAAGGAATGCCATTGCTGCTGTCTTCAGAATGTCCTTGACTATGTTTTTATGTGACTTTAATCAAATGTCATTTTAACTCTAGTCCTATTCTGCAAATCTCTAGTGAAATTCTATTAATTTTCAATTAAACTTCAAGTAAACCAATTAGCATTTTCATTTCTATAGAGCAACAAAGGCAGAATTTGTAATGAGTCTATCCAGTTGTTCACAGAGGAATAAATGGTCTGGATAGATTTCTCCAGTGTATCTTCCTGTGAAACTTTGTCAAGTATATTACCTTTATCATTTTCTCCTCCACTTTAGACTCCAAATTGGATTTCTTGTGGTATACAAAACTGTATTCAGCCACGTCTTTCCCTGAGATATATTCCAGTATTCTGTCTTCATTGCAATCCTTTAATATAGCACTAGATTGTTCTTACCAAAGTCAAAACGGTGTCTAGCTGAGACAGGCACTGCAAAACCCTTCTTGTGCTGCACGACTTCAGGACCCCAGTTTGAGAGAGAGCAGAAGAAGGAATTTTACCTTTTCATGCTAAATATGTGAATAGAAGTGTCTGAATTATCACAGCTGGAAACAGCCTCAGACCAGAGCGTTTCTGTCTCCCATCCAGTATTTCATCCTCTCTTCCACTTCCTCTTATTGCTACCTCATCCTCAGACAGACGTGATCCCTGCCCTGAAGAGCTTCATTATAAAGAATATACAGTCCCTGAGAGGGAATCCTGGAGCTCTTCCAGGGTGGGTACGGTATCATAAACCTTCATCATTATTTCAAGCTTGCAGCTGTCCGTAGTGGCCTGCCTCTCCTTTAATGCCGTGCTAATCTAATTGCTGAGTGCTGCAGTCCCCTATCCTTGCTTATGCCAGCTCCAGCGCTTCTCTGACCCTGTGTAGAGCTGTCGTAGGTCAGTAAGCTTAGCAGAAAGCTAATTTTTTTTGGTTGGGTTAGTTCTGTGCCAGGTTAGCTGGATGAAATGGATCCACTTAAGCTGCCATGGAACTGCAGCTCAAATCAGCCTTGTAGCCAAACTGGAGTTATGCTCGTCTCTTCCAATATCCTTTAAACTTGAAAGTGTGTGAGAGACTCTCACCCTGGCTAAGTTTGATACCGAGCATAAGCACTGGAGTCAGGAAGCTGCTCTGCTGAGGTTCCCTCAGCAGTTGAGAGGACTGCGCTCTCCAAGGGACACTTAGAGCGCCTCAGCCAGTACATACTGTGAAATCCTAAT
The DNA here is from genome assembly GCF_000695765.1 of Mesitornis unicolor. NCBI lineage: Eukaryota > Metazoa > Chordata > Aves > Mesitornithiformes > Mesitornithidae > Mesitornis > Mesitornis unicolor. Next base: position 5,206 of record NW_010204196.1, read on the forward strand.
GACAGAGCTAGTTGCACTGACAAAAGAGGATATCCACAGATCTCAATTCAAATAATGAAGTCATTTCTGCTTACAGCAAAGAGATTTAGCTCAACCAACTATAAACCAGACAGCCCTGGGCTTGCAGAAGGATGAGCAGCTCTGACCACTAGCCATGACCACAGAAGAGACCATCTCTTGTCCAGCTGGCACTAGTTAAGCCAGTGATTTGCCAAAAACATTAATTTCTGGCCCTGGCTTCGAGGATGCTTTAGATTTTAAAGGAAACAGATCAAAGGTTTTTTCTTTTAACCAAACCCAGCTTTACTCTGTTAAATTCTGGTTTGGTGATCCCTTGTTCCTTCTCACATTAGTGCTCTGCCTTCCTGCTGCACCCACAGCACCGCACTGGAGGACCCTTCACACACAGGACCTCGCTCTTTTTTAGGACACTGCACCCTTTCACAGAGATGATTTTGGTTGGTTGGTTGGGTTTTTTCCTCTCCTCCATGCTGGCTGTACAGGAATTACACTTCCTGTACTGTTGAGCTCTTTGCCAAACCATGGTGCCTGCAGGTAGCCCTCGCCTCAGAGAGCCAGCGTTGGCTTGTAAACACCTTCCTCTGTTGTTTTTGTGTTGTTTTCCTGGTAATATGAACAAAGTGGGTTTCCTCAGCTGTCAGAAAAGTGTGAGTATACAATGTAAGCTTTTGTAATAAAGCTGTTATCTCCAGCAGAAACTGACACAGAACACGTTTGCCTCCATAATTCAGATGCTTCAAGACGGTGTGCAGAGTTCAGAAGCAGCTGTGTCTCAAGACAAATCCCTAATTAAGGATCCTCTGACTGTTTCCAGAGCAGTCATGAATTGGAAAGAGGAGAAGAAATAATGTTGGGTATATTTTGACAGGCTTTAAAAATTTTATAAATAGATGGGGAGAGCAGCTCTGCTGTGTATCTGTTGCTTTGGCACGTCAGACCACCTGCAGGAGATTTTATATCTGCTGTTGGATGCAATGCCTGACAGTTGTGTGTATCTAATGCATGAACAAGCTTTATTCACCTGAAGTGTGGAGAAAGGGTTAAGTTACCAGACTTAAAATTTGGGAAGCCTTGCAGCTGCAGTTGGTTGTGCCTGTGAAAGGAGCTCCCACAACAGCTGTGGAGGAGGCAGGCTCCTTCCCTCTGTTAAAGGCTGGTGGCTGGGGCAGTTTTTGCTTTGCTTGGCTGTCCGGTTTACATTCGCTGAGGGTAAATCTCTTTTTTTATGAGGAGTCGTTGCAGAAAGCCCGGTTGTGGGGGCTGAGGAGCTGCCGCGTGCTGCGGGGTTTGGGCGGGCTCTGCTCCGCCCTCGGTGGGCAGTCGGTGACAGCACCTGAGCAGGAGAGAGCGAGCCTGCAAACGGCATTTCCTTAACCTGAGACCGAAGTATTGCCCTTCCTAATCTGTCCTGGGTGTTATTAGCAGGGGTTTGGTAGTGGTGGGGGGCTGCAAGAGTGGCCGGTGTGGGAGGCCTGGGCCGGGCACTGCCTGTTCCAGCTGGCCCAGCAGCACACAAAATGGATGCCGTGCCTGAGTCGTCAGCTGCCACAGCAGGACATAGCGGCTCTCAAAAACGGGGCGGGAGGTGCTTGCACAGGGACAAGTAAGGTGGAGGAGGAAGAAGTGGAGATAGTGGAGGGAGGCACAAAGAGTGAGGTGCTGGGAGTGGAGCTGTGGTGTTTTCTCCAAGTGCTTGTTTGTTTCTTGGTTGAGTCTATTTCTCAATATCACAACCAGTCATTAAAAGTTTCTGCTAATTGGCAGTAAATTAAGTGAAATTCCCTGAATGAGACAGTTTTGACTGTGCTACTAGACTTAGATCCAAGGATGGGGGAAAAAAGCGGTACCAAATAGCCCTGTGAGATTTCATGGTTTGCAGGTGTAAAGAGAAAGTTTTCAAAAGCTCCTAAACAAGTCTCAGTGGGATGTATGCGTTCTTTAAGGCACTCAACTCTTTAAAATTTTATTTGTCTGTGCTATGAAGATCCTAAATACTCATAAACAGCAAAACATTTTGGGTCTCAGGAGAAGTCCTAAATGTGTTTTGTTGAGCCTGGCTGTAACTAAAGGGAATGGTGTTTTACTGACATAGCATTTGGCCCTTTCTCATTACAGCCCATGCAGACCAGAAGAGTACTTAAAAGTGGACATAATTTGTAGAAACAGGAGAAATCACATTAAAGTAAATAAAGCAAATAATGTGTGTGTTTGGGCAAGAGGGGATTTTTACAATATTGTTTTTCTATGTAAGGCGGGAACGACGCAGAGGTAAAATCAAGGCTTCCTGTTACTATTCCTAATAACATAGAAATAAAATGCAACAAAGCTGTAATCCAGCCAAGAGGTAAGGTGGATTAGCAGAGGAAGGCCAGCAGTTGGTTGGCCAGGTGTCTGTCCTGAAGCTTGAAAAGCAGAAGCAGAGAGTAATGAAAACACCTGAGTCTTTCTGACATCCAAGGCAAAAGGATGTGCCAAAATGTAAAGCAGCGTGTGGCAATGGCACGTGGCTCTGGTGTCGAGGAGATGTGACTGATTGCTAATGAGCCAACAGTCATGGTGTTATTATACATGCTGTAAGCAAAAATCTGCCTGCTCAGCACCTATGCCCTGGGGCAGGCAGCCAAATGACATGTGAGTGGGCAACATGACAATTAGTGAGCTATTCCAGGCAGGTAATACATGCTGAGCATGAAAAAATCCAGTCTTGGAGGTTATGTGGGTCTTTCTGTTGACTTTATTCCTGAGGGAGTATTTTAGTTCTAAGGTATCAATGAAATCACTTAAAAATTTCTTGCTGCTGTTATCAAGACTCTTAAGAAACCTGAAGAGACAAAAGGTAGAACATGTTGAGGTAAAGATTGAGGTTTTAGGGTGCGCAGTTCTACGTTTCACGTTACTTTTGCCCACGTAATCGTGTTTGTGTGAGTTCAGTCTCACTGAAGCAAAAGACCCCTGAGTTACACCACTGTGAATGTGAGCAGCATCGTTTTTTAAGAGAGAAATTCCATGCAAATCCTATTTCATTTTCTTTTGACTTTTTTTTTTGCAGCTGAAAGGCCTATGAAAGGTTATTAATGCTACAGGTTGTAGGATTGACCTTAAGTTTGACAGAAGGCCATTCTCAGTTCTAAATTACTTTTGGGTCACATTTCTTTGTGTGGTACAGGTTAAACTTTCAAGAAGTTGGTATTGGTTTTGTTTCTTTTTTTGTTGTTGTTTTTGCTTAGGGTTGACAAGTGCATTTTTGCTTGATGAGTCTTAGTTGTAAAGAACAAAATGGTATTTTCTATGAACCTAAAGAAGTTTTGAAAACTCTCTAATATGGTTGAGTTCCATTATTTTAATAATAAGTTCCAATATTTTAATATTTTAATACAATATGTGATATTCTGTTGTGTGGTATGAAGATATGGAATTGTGCAGTATGTGGGAAAATTGAGACAGTCCTAAAGTGTTCTCCTATATTTGCTTTTGGGATTATATTCTAAGGGCTTGGAAGTAAGAGAAATCTCTTTGGTTTAGATTTTAAGCAAACAGTTATCACATCTAGATGCGTTTCAGTGCTGTTCTGGACATCTCGATTCTCCTGCCTTGTCTCTGGTCCACTCATCTTTATGAGAGTGGGGTGGGTGCAGGGTTCGACACATTGGATGTAATAGCAGTTTGTGCTCATTTTGTCCTGCAGTAGATGTTGACAGAAGGTGCCTCACAGGAGAGGTCTGGGCTCTGGGTGGCTTTTGCATTTTAGCAGCTGAGCCAACATGCCTTATGTTCCACATTACCTATATAGTGAAGCATTTTTTAAATTATGGCCTTGTGCAGACTAACGGCGTTGCTGTGACCTCTGGTATTTGGAACTATTGATAATAATAATAATCTTAATAATTTGGGAGTCACTTTGTGGTCCCCTGATGAATTAGATATTTGTAATTAGATATTTGAATTAATTATGTTGCACTTGAGTTAACTGAGAAGCCAAAAGGCTAAATGAGTCCCCCGGGGGCTCATGACAAGGTGGTGGCAGAGCAGAAAATAAACCACAGGTATCTTCACCTCTGTGCCTTCCCTTAGCCATAGACAAAACTGGTAATTGCTCTTACTTGAGTTTTTTTTAAGGAGGGCCCTGTGTTTCAAAATACAGGCAAAATGCCAAGCGTTGAAGAAAGAACAGCTTTGCATAAGCAGTATTTGCTTTTTATATTGTCCTCAGTATTTTTCTGTCTTGTCTCCCACAGACTTGGAGGAGATGCTCTTCAATGGGAAGTGTACAGTGTGGTCAAAGAGCTGAAGAGCCTTCAGAGAGCTCCGTTTGCAGATGATTCATTGAAGGTAAGTTACATACACACACTTCTGCAAATCGGTTTAATTTATGTAATTGAGGCGACAAATCAGAGAAAACAGCCTAGTGACAAACTATTGTAATTATAGAAAATCAGCCAGTCAGCTAATTGAAGTACCAATCTATCAACAAAACTTATATATTGAAACACCATGCTACATACAGTAATTACACGGGTAAAGCCAGTGAAATGTCATCTTCTTCTTTACAAGGGGAAAAAATAAGGGGAAGTCTGAACTTTTTGAGGCTCTTTTGGAAGTTGTGTAAAGGGAAGTTTGTGTCTTGCTTTTGTTGCTTCTTAAAGCAGTCAGCTGTAGGCAGAAACTCTTTGAATGTTGGGTGGGCTCTTAGAACCAGTGAAATCTTTGGAAAAGTCTTGTTCCTTGTTGTGTGGCCCAGTAAGAATTCTTGCGACATGAATTTTAGCAGTTGTGACAAGTATATCTTGTGTTGATGTGCGGTGTTTTTCCCCAGATGTACTTCAAATACTGTTTTCTGAGAAGCTGTAATCGTAATTAGTTATTATTAAAATTGGTCAGTTAGTAATCATTACTATAATTGATCACTTGGAGTAAATAAGCTCTTAATTTGCACTCATGCAGATTTTTTTGTGCTTATCCCTGACACAAGGCAAAATGAGTGGGAGCAGAGGTAGTTCTGCTTAGCTATGGTTATTTTTGACATAGTGTATAATTATGGCTGTAATTCCATTTAATACAGTGTAAATGCAGTAAATGAGACTAAGTATAAGCATGGCTTCCCTTGTGCAAGTATCCCAACCTTCTGACACGGTCATGGTACCTGGAATGTAGGAGACGGATGGAGTTTGTCCTCTTCCAGCCTTGTGCCCTACCCTACAGGTTGGGTCCATCAAGAACATTACGCCCATTTGCACCATAGACAACGTTTACTGATTTGAATAGGGATGGAAAAGCATTTCTCCATGGGAATGCTAGGGAAGCAATACCCCTTGCTGCAATGGTAACAGAAACTGTGCTCCTAATAGCGTCCCATGTCAGCACTTTGCAAAAAGCTGAAGATACAAAAAGCACGTGGAGACTTGTTCATGTTCCCAGCAGCTAGAATTTTTATTATCTTTACAACACATACCAAGACAGTATCAAAGACAATGCCAAGACACAGTCACTGTGATAAAGCATTTGCATACATGGTCATTTCTTGAAAACCAGTAAGAAAGAGAGACGAGATGATGAACTTTAAAGAGCTGCCTTTAAGCTAGGAATATTTATACACAAGTTGTCAGTAAAGTTTTCGTCCCTTGCTAACACAGGAACGATCTTCACTTGAACCAAGTCTCATGGAGCCATGGCCAGCCTTGAAATTTGGCATTGTGTTTTGGCAGCTTTAGGCGGTTGGGATGGCACTGATGCCAGCCATCATTAATGCAGTAAATGCGTGCCTGTGTGCAACAGCTGTTTCAGGGTCTATTGATACATCTGCTTTGCTGTCTAGATACATGTCAGCTACCAGCACCAATAACAGGTTATTTTGAAAGACTTCAGAGAAGAAAGCGTTGAGAATAACAGTCCAGTCCCTTCTGGGTGTTCTCTCGGGTAATGTATCTTCCCATGTGATCTGGCTAGAAGCAGGTTAAATACATTCAAAATACTGTCTGCTAAGCAGCTTTCCTCATGGCTTCAACGTTTCGTGGTTGGGTTTTTGTGCGTGTGGGATGCTGACAAGGAGTAGAGGTGATTTGCTTTCAGTCATTGAATGCCCAGTTGAATGTGCCAGAGGGTGTCAGGTTTAGGCAGGGTTTTTTCTGTATTTCTGCAAACATTTATGCAAAGCAAAAGCTATCGAAATGGAAACCCCTAAGGAATTGAAAACCAAAGGGAAAAAGCATTCTTTGATTAACTTTTACTATGGAAGCAGAATTAGGCCACTGCCCAACGCTTTTGCATTTGATTTTATTTAAGACTTCTGTGCTAGTTTTACTGACCTTATTCAGTATCTCGTGTCATAACCGGTTCCATTTAAATCAGTAGTAGAGTATAGGCATTTAATTTTTTTTCTGATATATTTATTAGTCCTGAAACATCCACATCGTAATTCTCTTTGTCCTTGTATGTAGTACATGCAAAGTTGTCATGAAAATATATTGGACCTTTTGAGTGATTCTTTGCTATCCCGTTCTCCTCGCATTCCCTGGCACAATTTGGCTCAAGCTCCTCTGTATGACAAGATTCATAGTTGGAAACTTTTTGTGGTCTTACGGTTTTATTTTACCCTCGCTATTTTTGATACGCGTCTGCAGGGAGGAATGGGCAATGTGTATCCATTCAGTAAAGGCTGAATCTTATTTTAGCAAGACTTATGCAAACACATTTCACTTGTTTACTGAACAAACATATATTCACAAAGCTTTGAGTTACACTGTTGACTTCTACTACAATGTAAAGTGGAAATGAACACAGAGATAAAAGCGGGAGAATAAAAAAAAAAAGAGGGAAGATGAAAGTCCTGTATTTTCTCTTAAGAATAAAGCTGTTTTACACTTGGCCACAAACCCCCTCTTCCTTGGTAATATATATTTAGAATGATTTAAGAATACTTAAGCCTTTTAGATGCGTATTGCAGGATTTCTGAGGCTATGCCATTTTTGTGGGGCTTTGAATAAATGAAATACTATCTTAGTTATTGTCCTCCGTTCCTGTACTGTCTGAGCAACTCTTAATCTTTAATGTACTTACTCTGCCAGAACCCCTGTGAGTTGGGGAATTTCTATTATTCTCTTCACAAGTGAGGAACTAAGGAGCAAGGAGGCTCAGACTGAGACTTTCATTTTAGGCTCCTTGCCTTGATTTGAGTGAGAGCTATGTTATCTAAGTGTCTTCTCTGGTTGCATTCCTTTTAAAAAACCAGAACAGTCAAAATTAGGAAGGTCAGTGCGTAAGGAATGTTTCGGGTAAAGTCAGTGGAAGTTAAATGATTTGGTTTTAATACATGGTATGAATCCTGGTTTTGCAAAGGGTAAATAGAGCCTGAGCTGCTTTTTAGAGGAGCTAATTTAGGAGTTATGGGGATTATATGATAGGGCATTGATACGTTGGTTTTGTGCAGGAAACGGGGGGGGGAAGCACACTCCTCTCATACCCAGACATAGTAAACCAATCTGTGGTCAACCCAGACTGCCCCAAGTTCGCTGAAATTTGTTGAGCTGGTGAAGAAAATTTGGTCTCCATTTATGTGGTTATTCCCTGGCAGCAGAACCTGCATGGTTTGGGTCGCTCTTCTGCAAACACAGCTCACAAAGCTGCCAGAATGCAAGTGCAGCCACCTCCCTTCTCTCCTCCCCAGCTGCGCTGGCACCTCTTTAAAACACCTGTTGGAGGCTTCACGAATGAAGATGGATCTGATTATATAGAGTTGTATGGTTTAGAATCACCGCCTCAAGAGTTGTGTAATTTAAGGACACCACCTTAAGATGACATAGGGATAAAGAAAGAGAAAGTATGACAATGTGGCAAGAGAGCGACCCGGAAGTAAACCAACCGGAAGCGGAAGTAAAACACCCTGAACCAGATGTGGGCGGTGACACATAAGATAGTAACCAATCATGTATTATCTTAGACAATATGGACACATACATGTAACCAATAGAAATGCTTATGTAGTGTGACTAAGGGATTTTGAACTATAAAAGCGCAGCTTCTGATAAAATAAAGGCCTTTGATTTATAACTCTTATAGAGTCGTCTCGGAGCCCTGTGGTCGTCTTGCAAACACCTCTACAAATATGCTATTTTTTTTCTCCTACCTTTGTCTCTCATATAATTTATTTGTACATTCTCAATGGAGCCTTGATTTCAAGTGTGATTTCTTATAGCTAATAAACTGTATAACCAGCTTATTGTTTTCATGATCTATAGTTTGAACTTCATGATTTTTTGACCCAGAAACAGGAAAGCTCATAGCAATGCCTGAAGTCTTAGTGCAGTGTATTACTTCAGAGTCCCAGGAAGACAGGTCTTTTTTTCCCAGGTCAGCAAATGCTTGTAGATTTTGATAGATATTCTCAATTATGTCTCCAAAAATGAATTATGAGTTGTGAAAGAAACAGAATAGATACAGTCTTAAGTCTTTGGGGGATTCAATTGTGTAGTCCCAGAGCTGTTTCTGAAAGGAGGAGATTATGAGAATCGGGAAAAGAAAGAAAGCCGTATTACTTGTACTATCAGTGCCGATGTGGAGTGCATGTTGTATGTATTTCTAGGTGTATTCATGTTGACTAAAATGTTTTGTCAGTGTCTCCTTTTTAAAAAAAACAACAGGGTTTCATCAAAATGTGGCTTCTTTTCTTACAAACATGCTTTGATTTACTTAAATATTAAGAAGAAATCCCTGTTACAGCGTACTGACACTATCCCTACCGTATCTCTACAGTACAATTCTGTGTTGTCTTGCATGTGTCCAGTGAGCGTGGGACTGAGTGAGACTCCAGAACTCAGATTTCTACTGCAACCTATACCAGGGCTTTACTTTAAGATGTTGATCAAGCCAAACAACTTTGTTTTGTTTTCATATTTATTCAGTGGAAAAATGAATTAGATTTCTTTAGTTGCTTTGAGATTCACTAATGTTGTATCCATTGGATATTTATATATTTATATTACCCATAATATACTGAATAATCACGTGTGCAGGTCTTAGATTATAAATTATACTGTGGTTATTTGTTATGGCTGAGTGTTTTTTCAAGGGATTCCAAGAAGTCTAAGCATCATTATATGATTTAGTCTGAGTCACTTACAATCTGAAGTAGTGCAAGCCACTGTCTCAAGTTGAAGTACTAGATTGGTTTTAAACAAGCTAGTGTCTTGTGCAAGGATTAAGAGAACTTAAATGGAAGTAGAGCAACTCAGTGAAGGAATACAGTTTTAACAGCAAAAGGTGATTTTTATGAGGATTTATTTTACATTCCTAACACTTACGATACTGCTCAGTAGTGCAGATCATTTTGGCACTTTGCAGTTCCATTAAAGGTACAGTTTTTCAGAGACAAGTGTATGTAGTGTGTGTGTGACAGCGGGCTGCAATTAAAACCTGGGATATTGAAGGGCATCCAAAGAAAGAATGCACAAAGTGTGTATACCTACTTTTTAAAGCACTGTGGTGCTTTTTGCTATATTCACTTATTAGATTGAACCGAGCTGTATTGCAATGACTAAACAACCAACCTGTATGGTACTTGAACCAGTGTTTTCTCAATGAAGTTACTTCCAGGCTATTCATGGTCCATGGAACAGTTACCACTTGAGGAAAAAATAAAACATTGAGTGTTTCAGACAGCATCTTTGATGCTATTGTGGCCAGGAGGTCTCACCATAATGTATTTTTCCTAAAATGAGAGGAGGGAAGAAACACCCAGAGACTAAGCCACCACTACAGGGTCTGTCTCTGAGAAAATGCACCCTATTTTGGATTGGTTACAACTGTGTTTGTGTTGACAGGGTCACTCTTAGCTTTAACAGGAGCTGCAGATGCTCAGTGTTGAGAAGAGAGTTTGGAAAGTGGTTTGAAATGCACAGGAGCAACTGTATCAGACCCAGCAACATAGAGGCATGGCTGTTACTCTCTTTGAAACACTTTCAATTGAACCAAACTTTCCAAAACTCCATGCACAGAGTAATAAGCAGAACTAATAAACTGTTTTACCCAAGCTTCTGTATGCAGCACCTGAATTTGAAGTTGCATGATAATATGCTTGGAGGTGTATTTAGGGAAGTTATACTGCCTACGTGTCCTGATTTAGCTGGGATTGAATTGTAGACACTGTGGAAATATAGTAAAGCTTTTAAGCTCTCGGTGTTCATAAGTTTTCCCCTGGTCTCTTAATTCTGGCAGTAGCCATTTACAACTGCCTTTTTTAGCCACAGGAAATCTCTTCTTCTGCACTGAAGAGGTGTGTGAAATGTATTCCCTCTAAAGACAACATCTGTGCTGCTTTGTGAATCATCAGCCAGGAAGGGCGCTGTATATGTTAATCAGCTTAAGCATGTTAATGGTAAGGAATGATAATTATTTTCACAAGGGAGTAGGTGCTGTTTGACACCTAAGGAAGTAAGATCGAGACCATAAATTATTGCAGACATCTGCAAAGATGCACTGCCACAGGTTGTCTTTTTCTTTCTGTTTAGTTGCTTGCTTGAGTGTGTTCAGATTTTAAAGAGGAGGAGAAACTATGCACATCAGTAAAGTCTTCAGTTAATCAGAATTTGATTACAATAAGAGCTCAGAAATGATCATACAATGGTGCTAATTATTAGAAAGATGATTGTGTATGTTGAAGTAATTGCAGTAAACACCCCAGCTGGAAAAAAATTGTTCAGATTTTCAGCTACTAAACTGTATATTTTGAGCTCGTTTCCATCCCTGTGTGTTAATTGCTTCATTGTTTATTTCTTTCTTTCTTTGTATTATGTGAGTGCCTGACATTTACCAGCCAGATAAGTGCATCGTTGTCCTAGGAGTTTTTTGAGACAGAAAACACTGTTCTCTGGAAGACTTCCTGCATCTTTGTCCCTTGTTTCACCATGTGAATTCAGCAGACTGATTTATAGAAATATTTCTGTTTCTCTCGTCGTTGCACCAGCAAAGTGCCTTGCGAAGTCAAAAAACTCTGAGGTGGGAAAATGGTTACTTTGCCACAATAGATTCATAGTTGAGATAAGAGGAAATGAGTGGCTTGTTGGGATACAGAAGGTACCATTAGGTAATGAACTCGCATTGAAATTTCATTGTTAGCTCTGATAATGCCCTTTAAATTTCTCTGCCTAAAATGAGGAGTGCAGAATGGAAACTCCCTTAGCTCATTAGTGTGAGCAGAGTGGATGCTTGTTCTGCTTTAGCACATGGGCTGTGGAGTTACTTTCTCTCACTACTTCAAATACTCCGTATTGCCTTAAATGATGAATGCTCTGGGACTGGGGGCAAATTGAAGCCTAATGACATGTCAGTTAGAAATGAAACAAAGTGAAATTAAATACAAATAGAAATACCATTTATTTTAAATAAAAAAGGGCTAAATATGTCCATGAGGATATGTGTGGTAAAATGTCTCAATTTAGCTTGTTGTTCATCTCATATAAATAATAGTGTGTTCCTCCTCTGACCACCCTGCATTACAGAAAGCACAGTCAGACACTGCAATCAGATGTGTGTAAAAGAGCCGGTTTTAATTTTCTATCAATTATTCAGTTGACTGAATCTGTTGTTTGCAATTTGGTATCTGGGTGTCTACAGATCAGCAATAATTCAGGTTAGATGGCTGCCTGTTCAAATGAGAGCGGATTCCCTGATGTGGGGAAATTGAACATGTGTTGGATTTTGTTGGTATTTCATGTTTTGCCATACTTGTGCTTCTCAAAGCTTAATACTGTGTTGTAGGATAGATGTTGCTATTCTGACAGTGATTTTTGCTTGTATGTGAAGCAAACCATCTGAGACACTCGAATGCTTACCCTTTCTTTAATTATTGGGTGTTTGGTTTGAGGTTTTGGGTTTTTTCCTCCCCCACTTGGATAATAACCCTGCTTGCTACTGGTTTTTTGGATTATTGTTTTTACTTGCCGCAGCATCTTCTTCAAAGAGATGGGAAAACTGACTGCTAATGCAATGTAAACCTAAAATAGTCAAGTAATAGTACTGTGCTGAGTAGCTGTGAGTAGCCATCCATCTTTCACACAGTGTTCCTTACATCCCATGCATCCCAGAATGCTATGCTACTGGTGTGTTTGGGATAACAAAGTAGTGGCAAAGGTGGATGGTGTGAATCAAAGTCTGCATGGTAAATCACATTTTTGGGTCTTTGTGGGATTGAGATCTTGATTTGCAAACCCTTTGCAGCACAGGTGAACTGTACCGATGTGCATATAGAAATCCTTAGGCAAAGGTAGACAGAGCTCAGCTGGGACTCGTGCGTGCTTCTTGAAATGAATAATCACAACCTTCTGACCAGGCTTTTGCCAGGTACATTTATGCAGCACCTCATGTTGCTGCTGCTTTTGTGCAGACTGTTAAAAGAGGAATATTCAGGGCCTTGAGAATTAAAGCTCCTCGTGCTGATCTGATTGATGGTGCTTTTATCAAGTGCTGTGCTGGTGGGTTGTGCATACAACATACAAAATATCGCACACGTTTAGCAATTGAATGGCTCTTATCAATGAAGAAAATCCATATTCTCTGCTCTAAACAGAGTAGACCAAAAGTCGAATAAACAGTAAAAACTAAATGGAGTAACCAGGGATTAGCAGACAGTGCATTATGTTGATTACCCACATTGTCTTCAGCTTAATAAATTCTATTTTGCTGTAAGTCAGTTCAATTGTGTGTGAAAATAGAGAAGGTGGAAAATGAGACTGAACAAGAGGGTTAAATGACAGCGTGCCATTCCAGAAGCAATTAAAAGAAGAAAAAAGCAGCCCTTGAGGAAAAGAAATAAAGGAGGTTTTGAAGTGTAAAATAAAAATACACGATTCTGGTTTAATGTGGGAAGCTAAAATAGTCTGTCCAGTCCTCATCATTAAACCCATACAAAAGCAGTTGATAAAGTACTTTTTAATGCATCCTGTGGCACTTGCAGTGCTGCAACATTGACTTGTGCTATTGAGTAATCACTAAAAATGGGCAAACAGGAGGTAGCAGTAATTCTAAGTCATTGTTTTGGCATCCCATTCACTGAATCCAGATCCCCGGGCCTTGCTGTGATTCAGAGCATGATTTGGCAGGTCCTGTTGCAGAATAAGGACCTTTAACTTAGTCGTGAGTGAATCTCTCCTGAACAGATGTGTCTTGACTTACACAAATAACCTTGCATCCAGGAGTTTTTAAGGAGCTGTTTGGAAGCCTCAGTTAATATGAGCCCTTATGTAGTTATCTGCTTTGGTGTGCCTTGGTAATTATGGAATTTTCAGTAGACTGGAAGAAAACTGGAAATGTTTAGGCTGGGGAGAGAAGAGTCAAGCTTAGAGTAAAGGAAAAGGTATGAAAGCAAAACGTTGCAATGTAGCTGAGCTCTTTAACTTATAGTCTGTTAATAATTTTATTTCTGTGTTGAAGTTAGGAACTGATACCCAGAACTCCAGAGCATCCAGAAGTCCAGCTGGAGCCAACAAGAGGTGGAAGTGCTCAGAAACCTTGGAAAAGTGGGCTGGTATATAAGGAAGTAGTGTCATCTAGTGGTTAAAGAAAAAGACCAGGAATTCTGGACTCCTAGCCTATATTTTAGAATAACTACCTACTTGTTGATGAATGTACTTGAAAATCTCAATATCCTGTTTGTCTGGGGCAAGGGAAGAGGAAGACAGATGAGGCAGCTTTTGGCCCAACTGACCTCTCAGTTTTGAAACAGGAAAAGGCTAAATGTGGGAGATGTGCATACAGAAGAGTCAGAACTCTTTTTTTTGTGCAGAAACGATTTGAAGCAAACTCAGTCCTCTTTCAGGAAACACAGGAGGATGTCTCTGGTGCATTTGTATTTAAATGTGACCAGAACAGTGTAGAATTTGGCAGTTTTATATCCCATAGAGTGCCAAATCCAGGCATGGGATAAGGAACATGCTTGTCTGTCTGCCTGTGGATAATGGAGGAAAGAGTGAGCTGTTTCACATCTGTATATTCACTTGTAGGTGGCTTAAAAGCAGTTTATGGTGGTTCAGTAGTAGTTTTGTTCATTGCTAATGATTGCTTCCAGTGTCAGCAGTTTGTGGAGGACTCCCAGCTGTACCTTTTGTTTCTATCAACTGTCATCAGTATTATCTCCTGCTCTGCTTGGCAGCAAACGAGCTGGGATGAAGGATGCAGTGGTAGAGCTGGATCCCAGAAAGCTCCAACGTGTTGTGGATGGGGGAAGAGAAATGCTGTGATGGTTTCTCCTTTCCCCAGTAGCCCTTTCTAAGCAGGGTCTCAGCCCTAGCAAGGCAAACCTGCAGCTTTGTAGTCACTGTGGATCCTTAGGGCATTTAAACAAAATGACACGAGGTTATTGTCCCTGTGTATCTGGGGTTAACTCTCATTGCTGCTGTGGTGCTGGAGTGTATCACACTCCTTTATCAGAGGTGACAACTGCATGGTTTAGGAAAGAGTGACTGATTTCATTATCTGTAAAGTAGAAATAGGTATAGAGGGACTAAGGCAGGGATTTTCTTACGTATTTGTATGTGCAATTCTCATTAAAATCAATGGAAGTTATGTGATAAGAGTATCTTTGCAAGGGGTTTATTCAAGCTCCCTGATGGTGCCAGAAGCTGAATGCTCGTCTCGTGCTGCATGCTAGTGCTGTTTGCTTCTGTAACGTTCACTCAGAGGTCTGTCCTTATGTTCAAATCTCTTCTGACAGTCAGATTGGCTCTGGCTATGGCAGATACTCTGTCTCTCTTAGATTCGGTGACTTGCTGTGCTAGCAATGTTTCATTGGCTCAGCGATCCCATCAATAAACAGCCTGGGTGATCCTGCACAGAAAGGGACCTGCAAATAAACGGGACAAGCTAGAGACATCTTCATATCTAGTCTTCATGTGCTTCATGAGAGATTTTTCATGCAAATAGAGTCTCCGCAGCTCTTCAGTATGCCTCTCATGTTGCTTGGCATGCTTTTGTGGTGGTCGAGAGCATGTGGAAATTTTCAGGGGGAAGGCTCCAAGGATGTGCTCCTTCACCTTCTGCACTGCAGAAGCTTTTCTTGACTACCTGATACTCTTCTTTCAAAACAGTGTAGACATTTTCATGTTGACAGTAAGAAACTGCTGGACTGGTGACCCCTCTGAGCACACTCCACACCGAACTGGTGTGCAGAAGCCTTGTCCTCCATCAGCCTGGGGAACACGGCAGCTTTGGATCTGCAGCTTGGGCAACACCATTGAGCACAGGGAAGCAACATAAAGGGCAGCTGACTGCAAAGCTGTTAGCATTCTGCACGGCGCACAACTCCAGCTCAGTGTTAGATCTACTATTATAATTCTCTGTTAATTACATAGTGTTGATTATATAACTACTTAGCAGTTCCTCCTCTTTTAATGAGCACAGCTGTTTTCGGTCCAGCTTCAACTGGGAAAATTTCCCATCTCTAATTTAAAAGTAATACACTCAAAGAAAACTCCAGAGGGCTCTTGGGCTCGCGCTGTTTAATGTGTTTTAACGCTCATGGTGCCTACAGGCTTCCTTCAGCCTAGAGAGCACTTATGGCCATTCCTCTTACCCTCTTCAATGAATCTTTATAACTAATAAACTTTATTAATAGTGCTAAAAAGCTAACAAAGCCCTCACCTCATTGTTATGAAAACCATTTTTTTTAGGTGGACTCATACAAGCTGTCATGTAACCATGCTAATTTGGATCCAGTCACTGCATTCACTGTTTTCTGACCAAGTGCTTTCTACAGAATGGGCCAAGGGGTGGTTTTCTGGCAAAGAGTGAGTGCTACAAACATATATTTGCTTATACTGTGAGTTATTGCTTTCCAGAAGACAAAAGTGTTAATGTCTGCTGTTGACCAGAGAGGCTGCGGTGCTGGAGCATTAAAGGATGGTGATGTGTAGGCAAACAGCAGCAATATGCTGAACAAAGACCTTTTGGGTCATTGCCTGCCCCCAGGTTCACGCCAGACGTGCAACATCAGTGACAGTAAGATCTTAAAAAGCTTGTGGAGAACTCAGTCCAGCTTTATGCACTGCTGCAGCAGTGCAGACATTTTGGGCTTGGATAGTTTTTCTGTGGAAAACATGTTTTTGTCAAAATCAAAACATTTCCCAGGAAGATTTTAGGTGAAGAACTGTCAAAACAAATCACTGCAACTTTCTAGCTTGATTTTCACAAAGTCCAATTCATTTCACTAGGATTTTTATAACTTCTAATTTGTTCAGGTATATGACAATATGCTGGCATATTTTGACATTGGCAGAATACAATCATTGGGGCCTCAACGGAATGCACAAGAATGTTCGATTTTATTTTTTTTAACTTTTGGTCTATAAGCAATTTTGAAAGTGTGACACAGGAGGAGGAGGAATGGCTGAAGCAGGTCTGTAGCAGTGGCAGGAGGTCTGTAGCACGAGCTGAGCTTTATTTCCTACCTGGAGGACCATTATTTCTGCTTAACGCTTCTCTGTTCTAATCCCTAACAGGATCTGGGACTTCCTTGATCTGTTAACTTGACCCCACTGATGATATTTTAAAAGTTCAGTAACTGATAAATACTTGAGCAAATGATTGAAGACGCTATGGAGCTGCAAGCTGATTGTAACCACCTAAAATAAGTTTTGTTGATGTGCTTTTAAAGCACTACTGTCACCCGTAACATCTATTAATTATTTATTAGTCTGTGTACCCTTTATAGGTGTAACCTTAACATAAATTGTGACTGCTTGATCCGTGATTGAGAGCAAAGACTCTGTTCGTAGAAAGCTGGTGATTTATCTGGAAGTTGCTCTCTGCTGTTTTTAAATACTGCACAGATAAATATGTCTCTTTAGCTGGAGTGTCCTTTTGTTTCCCTGCTACGCTTGATTGTAAACATACATCAAGTTGTTTCCCTCAGGGGACCCTGTTCAAATGCAGCTTGAGTTACATTATGGTAATAATGTTCATTCTTTGCATTAATAATTACACTGACTGCCTCCTGTTCAGCAAAGTATTGTGTTTCTTTGATGTTTTCCTCGCTATGAACTGCTGTGCTGTTACTGTGTACTTTATGCTGACAGTGCAGGTTGCCTGTTCTCCCTGTTGCTTTTTTCCTCCATTCCTTGTGCCTCTGGGTAGTAACAGATCATACTGGGTAGAACAGAGTTAGGGTCAGCTAATCCACTTGCTTTCTACCTCTGACAGATAGAGACAAACTGAGCGTTGGTATCGACAACCACGCTGCTGTCGGGAGCTTGTCTAACAAAACCAGGGATTTCCAGACTCGGCTGCTTCAGGCGACAAATGATGAGTCTAAAGCAAAATGGCTGGTGAAAGTACAATGTTTATAAGATCAAAAATAAGTTGTACCCGTTGTTTTGGGGGGTTTTGTTCACAAACTTAATAAGCCTTTCCATAATTCAATTGGTTTTACTGGTAATGTACTAAGGCTGAATTTGGTTTGCAGTGACTGACCTAACAAAATTGATTTGTAATATTATTTGGTATTTGCATTCACTAATGCTCATACAAGCAGGGATTTGTGTGTTTTATAAGTAACATCCTTCTGTGTCTTTTTATGGACCTGAATGAGTAATTTTTAGGCCTGTAAGTTTTTCCCATTTCAAGAACAAATAGAGAGGAGTCGGGTATTCCTTGTGTAATCTTGTTGGTTTAAAAAAAGATGTTCAAATTTCCCTAAAGAAAACTGCAGTCAAACGTTACAACATTTATTATTAATGCTTCATAACCTCTTTTATTTTTTTTTAAATCAGCAGTGTCCAAAAAATTCTTTTCTTTAAATCCTTGTCTTTTTAATGTCCCTCAGTGTCTGTGTCCTTTGCTTTTCTTCCCCCCACCTCTTTTCTTCTCCCCCACACCTGCAGTATCTGCATTAACTCTATTAACCCAAGGCAACTGTAGCTAGCCAAAACTTGCAATCTGCTTATGTTTTGTCACTTCTTTAGGTCCTGTTAACCAGTTAGAATGGGGAAATTTCCATTTAATTTTCATGCTATGCGGGAAAGCACTGACACAGCCAGCGTGAGGGAAGTTGAACTTGGTTGAAAGCAAAATGTACAAGATGGTTCCCATGCCCTGAACGTTCACAGCTTATTGAGGTAGGAGCTAGGAAGAGAAATGTAGATAATCCACTTTTGCAAAGGAGGAAATAGACTCAGATGTTGACTTGCCCTAAGATCAGATGGACTTTGTTCTGTTCTATGGAATTAAGACATTTTTGGATTTCTAATCTACTGCCTTTTCAATATACAATTTTTCTTGGCTTTGAGAAGCAATTATTCAGCATGGATTTTGTATTCCTGGGTAGCTTGAATTCATCTGGTGCTCTCCTGCTGCTTTACAAATGAAGCAGGAGGGCACATCTCCGTATTGTAGATGAGAAAAGTGGATGACAAGATTCTCACAGGGTCTTTTTTTATGTTACTGGTACGTATGTTCACCTTAAGTCCATAACTACCACAGCAGAGAGCTATGAAGAGTAGACACTACAAAACTTCACAGAAATTTATTTTTTTGATATATATATTGGCAAGATGAATCGATTTAGGTTTGTTCATGTATTTAACATATTGCAGACTACTGCCACTAGCTTCTAGGTATTGAAACCACATGTGAGTGTGCATGTGTTTGAGAGGGGTAGGCAGTGAAAGGTGAGAACATTCCCACCAGTGACGCCTGAGCATCCTCCTCCTAGGAGGAAACCAATCCAGTGTAGTAACACAGAGCCCTGCAGCAGTGAAGAGCGCAATAGCAGCATTTACAGAACCTGCTTGCTAGATTTTCTGGGCAGAAAATGTATAGTCTGTGACTGAAGATTGTCTTATAACCTGGTTATTCTGGGTACAGAGATGGCAATGGTAGTGCTGGGAAAAGGTATTTAGCCCTGTGATGGATGTGCCCGACTCCCCTTAACCAAACTAGCATAGTTTGGTACAGGCTCCAAAAGTGGTGAAGGCCTGAGCCACTGCTGGGTCAAGAGCTCCAGTTTCGGTCTGGTTTTTTGTAAACCCACAAAGGCACAGAGTGGTATAGTAAACATCAATGCATATCCATATTTACCTATGGCAGAGCCCAATTTAAGCTTTGCCTGAATTGCAGTTAGACTGCACGCCAGGTAACATTTCCCTTGAGCTTGGATGCCTCTCAAGGTTTGAGGTTGCTTATGTGAAACCAAGATACCTTTCCTTGCCTAAGGCAGAGAAATCCTTTACTTGCTGCAGATCCTCACTAAGTGACTGATAGCATGCTGAATTAATACTAATGATACATTGCTGATCAATGTAGCTGCTCAAGGTTAATTATTTTAAGCTTTGTATGGATAATTCTTTTAGACCTAAACCATTGGCCAGGTCTGGGACTGAGTCTGGATCCAGGTACACCTTGACTCCTCGCTGAGAAGATCAGAAAGCAAGAGGGGGGGCTCCCATTTGGCATCTGTGTAACTCATTCTAGCTCAATCCTAACTCCATTTTCCTTTGTATGTTTCTTCCATGTAACAAGAGTGAAACTTGCCATCAAACTTTGTCGCACTTTTATATGTTCATGTTAAATTCACTTTTGCCAATTCCTTTGACAGTGATTCTTAAAGTGACCTAAACCGCTTTTTCTGCAGCAAGCCCTTGCGTATTGCAATGTTCACTTTGTCGGCCGACTTGAAAGCCAGTTCAGAAAATAAAAGACAGACCTTTTCTTTCTCCTGGACAAGATCAGGGTGCAGAATTGCTGAGGAGAATCTTCTTTCCACTATGAATAGTGGGAGGGATGGATCAGGCTAAGAAGATGGCCACAGATGAAACCCTTTGCGGGCTTAGAAAGCCAGAGGCTTTGTTAAAAGGTGTGACCTCTTTAGCTCTGAAGACAGCCCTAGAAAGAAAAGGTCCTTTGGATCCTTTTGTCCCTTTCTCCAACCCTTTGTCTCTCCCTCTTTCCTTCAAAGCAGCAATTTTTCTTTGTGCTTTTTTTTCCCTTCTCAGTTCTGCTTAGCAAAGGCTCTCCAGGGAGCCAGTGCAGAGTTGAACTTGGCACAAATGGCCAGGAAGACGGCTTGAGCTCGGTGTCTGTACAAATGTCCAGGATAAACGGCTGTATTAATATTTCAAATTATTTCTTAATACAGTATGCGCTGTGGCAGGGATCCAGGGAACAAGGTTTTCCTGGTGAAATCTGCCTTCTCCTTTTAAGATGCAGCTATAAACAGTTTATTTTTAAAACTGTTATGTGGAAAGAGCAATGTTTTCATTAATGGAAAATCCTGACACCCTTCTTTTGGCCTTATACCAATTTTGGTTTTGCTTCTGTGGAATCATACTGACTTTTCTTGATCGCAATACTGGAGCGTCTAGCCCTGTTGTTTTACAGAGTGGGAACGTCTCCATTAGAACTTCATTGCAGTGAACTCTCGGACAGGTTTAATTTATATTTTCAGAGCAGGCTTTGATTCTGTTGCCATCACAGCCTGTCCAGTGTGAGACCTCTAGGCTCTTGTTTATGCCAGAAGAGATGCTGGTGTTTTAGAAGTGCCTCCTTTTCTCATGCTGTTGCAAAGAGCAGGGATTGCTGACACTAAGTGTGTTTGAAGCCAGTGACAGCCACCTTAAGGCCAGACTCAATAGCTGTTTAACTTGGCAAAGTCTTTACTTGGACTCTGGCTTCTGGAAGCATTGGAAAAATGTTTACTGGTTTCTGCATGTAACTATAGATGAGTCACTTCATAAAAATATGCGGTGAGGTAGACCGTACAAAGGCAGGTTTTACCCTTTTCAATCAGTTTTACCGAAAGGATAGTATTTCTTTTTTCACTACTGTAGGAGTTGTTTGTTTCAAGTCTGAACTTTGATATTAAATTTATTCTTGGGCTTGGGTTTTATCTTGTCTCTTGTGACTTTTTTGACTTCAGAGGAGTTGATTCTGACTCGCCCACTGTAAATTCCTTCAGGTCCAAATCCCGGCTGTGAAATATCCCCATTATATTGTTACTACCAGATCTTATGAAGACAATCAAATAGGATTGTTGTGACAGCTCTGAATTTGTTTTCATTGTGGAATACTCCTCCTTGCATACATTCATAGGCAGATGTTTACATAATATACTTATATTGAATTATGCTTTTAATCCCTTGGAGGGATAAATTTTCTTAATGTTTTTAAGTATCCAGGGGGTAAAAAGCAGTGGGGTGACTTCTGTTTATGCCAATTTGACCCTGCACAACTGTATTGGAGTCAGTGAAATTAACTGCCAAGAGCATGTGCATGGAGGAATTGAAACTGAAGTTGTAATTCTGCCAGCTAAGACTCAGTTTCTCAGGATGCGCCGTGTCCAAAAGCTCCAACATCTGTCAGCTGAACCGTGGAAAACTGAATCCTGCCCTGGGATACAGGGGTACATTACCACATCCCCAGCTGGAATTGAGAGTCCCACATGGTGACACAGTGCAAGTGCTGAAAGACTTGTGAATGCAGCTTAACCCAACTGGACAAGATGAGAGGAGAGAGGTTGTACTTGTCTGCTGCCTTGCGGCACTCAAGGTTAGGATAGAGGCAGGAATAGAAACCAGATCTTCTGACTCGTATTTAAATGATTATCGGTTAGACAATTCTGCCTGTGAGCAACGTAGCTTGCAGGCTCATGGACTGATGTGGGGATTTGGGATGGTCTTGAAATGAAGCCATCGTGACAGGCTCTTTGCTGGAGCGTCTGGAAGAGAAGTGAGAAATGTGCTTAGGGGATGCTTAGAGAGATTATTCCTTCTAAAAAGATACATGGTCACATCAGAGAGGCGGCAGGAGAGAGACCTTGGTAAGCAGCCACATCATGATCCTAGAAGGTGACTTCGTTACAAATTCCCCCCTCCCCATAGAGAACCACACCTAAAAAAGCCGAGCAATGAGTTGTGCTGGGACAAGCCTTTTCTTGAGTGAACTTTGAAGCTGAAGCTGTCTGTAGGGAGTTGTGGTTCTGAGATCTGCAGTGCTTATGATCTGAGCCCCGGGTCTGAAAACTGTGGTGAGCAAGCTGGTGGTTTGTTAATCCTGAATGATCAACCGTGGTAGCCCTTGCAAGCTTCTCAGGAGCTTTTGTCAAGACTTCTTGAGGCCCTCAGATTGTTTTTGAGGTTTTTCAGCTGGCAGAGTGAGGATTTGATCAGGCTTTATCAGTATTCTGATATGAAAAGGCAGCTTTTGACCCAGCCCTAAACAATGCCTAAAATTCAGTGTGAAGACACTCTTCAATTCCCATCTTGCTGATTACTGCATGTTGCAGTTGGTTTCTAGCTACGAGAACCTTGACACTTCTCTGTAGTATAAACTAAATCCAGAAGCTGAATTTAGTTTACTTAAACTATATTCAGGAGCTGAATAGGCATGGGATGCCTGTTGTGCTGTTACTGCTAAAACTTGGACACTGGGAGCCTCACATAGCAGCACAAAAGCGTGTGCTTCTTGCTTCCTAACTTGCTGCAAGGAGAGCACATTCTGAGCCGCAGCATTGCCCAGATGAGCCAAATCAAGGAAAGCTGACTGCAAATAGAAACAAAGCATTTCCCCTGTCATCTAAACATTAGTGTTTCTCATCCATTTGATTTAACGAGAGCAATCACCCTGCCACTCTAATTATCTCTGTCAAACCCACAGTGCACATACAGTAGACCTCTGATTTTGAAGAGGAAGAGAGTACCCTGGTGTCTGCAAGCCTCTTATTCTATTGTGATGCACATCTTATCAGAGGAAAGCATTTGGAGGTTGCCTTGATAACACAAGCAGATTCCTGGCATACGGCAATGGGCTATTTTTTATTATTCACACAATTAATGGAAAGGAAACATTGAGTATCTTTGATTAGAATTAATGGTTCATTAACTTGGGCCGTCATCGCCTGCTAGCACTCTGGATCTGGATGGCGAAGTTGATGAATTATTCTGATTAGAAGAATAATAGTGGGGATAGGGATTCACAGAGAAATACTGAAGAAGACTTCCCTCTTGAAAACAAGTTGCAGTGGACAGAGGTGCACTCGGACAATGCTTTCCCATCTTCTAAATTGAAATTCTGATTTAAAACCTCAGTGTTTGAAGACTAAATGTGCTGAGTTTATTGTAGCGGCCTTTTACTGTTGAGCAGCCACTGGGATTGTTCTCAGGTCAGGTTCATGTAAGGAGGACGAGGTGGTACCACAACACGAGTCCAGAGGGATTTTTACCCGACACATAGTTCTCACATTGCTGTTGGGTATTTCTGTACATTAGTCACTCTCTGTCACAATTTGCCGTGTGTAAGAGGGATTTGGAGCATGTATTTTCTCAAGCTGTTTTTATGGACTTGAAGACCTGTTGTCAGTCTCATGTTTTGCAGCAGGAACTGTCTTTTCACACCGCGAAATAGGAATTTTGGGTCCCAGTGCAGAGAATAGGAGGACCTGGGAGGTTCACAAACCACAGTGACATGGACCAGGGTCAGGTGATAAACCTGAAACCAGACCTGTGTTGAGGATCTGTTTCACAGCCAACCAAAAACTTAGGCTATTCTAATGAGAGGTTTAGATTAGAGTGTTATTTCTACGTGGGAAAGTACCAGGGGTGAAAAAACGAACCCTCAGGGTTTTCAGGGACGTTGGAGAGAAAACAAAAACTCTCCTGGGCAGAGATTGATCTGCAGCACTCGGAGCACTCAGTTTTAGTGGAGGTGGTTTCTCCCTTCTGTGTCGGAGCTGCTGTGAGAGTGGGCAGAGAGTTAATGTCACCTTCATAGCTGGCCCCCGCAACAATGCAAATGTAATAATTTTCTCTCTGATACATATTCTAGGTATTAATAGCAAAGAAACCAAGAAACAAAAAGTAATCCATCACTTTCTGTAAAATTGCCTACATAGACAGAAAAAAAACCCCCCATTGCTCCCTGTTCTGCTTTTCTTATTTCTGTTTTGTTGTTTCTATTTAATGAACTGGCAAATAAATTACAAAAACCTGTTTTATAAGCCAGTAACTTATTAATTCCATATTTTCTGCAACAGGTCCTTAGATTAATGAATCAAGGAGATGGCGAAGCCTGCTAATTTAATTACACAATTACCATTGCTGTAACATTTATTTTAAGGATATGACATAGCTAATGGATGTTTTATTTATTTATTTCATGTGAGTGATCTTAAAATTAATATTTTCAAAGTTTTTTGTATTCCTGGTAATTCCCCTTCCCTTTTTTTTTTTCTTCCTTTTCTGACTTTAGTGCCACCTCCAAATTCCACCATTTGTACTTACCATTCTGCAGGTGTAACCTTAGGTTTTAAAGAAAATCCAGCTCAGCCAGGGCAGTGGCAGCTTCATCCACTCTGTAACGAGGACTGGAATTAATTCCAGATGCAGTGGTGCTCTCCACGGGCGCAGGTATCTGCTGGGTGATGGAGACCCACGTCAGGATGGGCCGAGAGGGGCTGCGTCTCCCCCAGTTAAAGGCATCAAGCAACTTGAATATTTTGCACATGCAAGAGATTTGTCTTTGTTCTACCCTAATTGCATTCGTGTGTTTAACCAAAAAGAAGATAGATTATTTCTATGTATCTAAATCCATCATGTTGTATATAAACATTTAACACTTGATTCATTTCAAAGCTGTTTGAAGCTTCCCTAATGAAACAAATTCTTAAAACGGGGCTTTGAGTAACTGTTTCCTG
>NW_010204196.1:29925-39782 GCF_000695765.1 Mesitornis unicolor
ATCTCCCATTAATCTTGGGAGTGTAGGATATATTATTACTATTAATTCCAGTAATTAGGAGGAAAACATAACAAATTACTCTTAATAAGCCTTTCAGACAGGATTTTCTTTTAATCTACAGGCTCATTTATAATTATTTATTTATATTTTTTTCACCGAATTAAATTAGCATTCCCTGCACACCCTGACCTTTATTTGTTCACTGACAGATACAACACAGCTTAAAATCAGAGTGATCAGGGAAAGATACGGGGGAAGTTACTTTATTTTTTGCCGTATTTGGAAGGACTTCCACTCCCTCCATACATTACTTTCTTAATTCTCTTAATATGGGAATATTCATGGTAAGAGACATGGTAAAAGACCCTTTTTTGCAGGGTCATATTCCCAGTAGTCCAGGAAAATGTGGTGTTCCTCTTGCCTTTCTACTTAAGCAATACTTCATATTCTCTCACTGAGTTCAGTATTTTGGCTTGCATGCATTTATTTATATACTTAGGGGTTAGAAAAGTAAGGACTGAATTTTTGAAGTCCTGTTTGCTGTGAAAATGGGACAATCTTTATTGTTTCGGTGGCTGAGAGCTAAGCTGGGTTTCCGAGCGAGGTATTTTCATATGCGGTTGTAGAAGCCACAGCAGAAGATGAAATACTGCAGCAGGACTTCTCCACAGACTTGGTATCCTCCCTATTGAAGTCAGCAGTTACTATGACAGTGTCTGCAGAGATGTTTGTTCTTTATTTATTTACAGAATATACAGCCTAAACCAGTAACTGGGACTTGGAAAACAACTATCTTTTTAGTTCTGTGACATCATAATCCTTGAGTTAAGAGGCAGAGCAGTGAAATCGTTCCTTAAGCCTCTGAAGCATTGAAAATTTCAATAATAAACCAACTCTCTGCAAATTCACCAGAACTATCAGTCACCTAAGATGAGGATTTTTTTTCCCCCCTCCCTCTCATTTGTTCAAATTAGATGAACCCTCATTTGCTCTTGGTCAAACTTTTAAGCCATTTTCCAGTTTTTATTTTTCAATAGTTAACCTTTAGACCAAAGTATTTGTTGTTAACGTAGAAAGATGCACAATGTTTTTAATTTAGGCTTGCGAGAAACAAATCTTCGCAAATAAGGTCTTGATAGTGCTTCAAATTAGGATTCTTTACCAAAGTAGTCAACATAATAATTTTTGAGTGATGCTATTTTTAAAATATTCTGCTCATGTCATAGGCTATCCAGAAAAACACTTAAATACGAAGAATCTTGTATATAATTTCTTCTAAGGTGAGGATGAGTAGTAAGCCTATAATCTTCTACAATTTATTCACATTCAACAAAAAGCTGCATAAAGTGAGGAGCTGATACAACTTCCAGTAATTATAACTTTATATTTTGTTACTTCTCAAACTGCTTTTAAGCCATCATTAGTGCAAAGCAGCAAATAAATCTGTCTTCAGCTCTCCTGTTCTCTG
This sequence comes from Mesitornis unicolor, assembly GCF_000695765.1. Taxonomy (NCBI): domain Eukaryota; kingdom Metazoa; phylum Chordata; class Aves; order Mesitornithiformes; family Mesitornithidae; genus Mesitornis; species Mesitornis unicolor. Next base: position 31,394 of record NW_010204196.1, read on the forward strand.
CTTCTCCTTTATTGTTCCGGGAGCATTTTTAACACAACTGAAAGACACAACTACTTCACTTTTCTGGGAGCTTTAGCTATTGCTAACCATGTAATCTGCCTCCCTAAGAGGATTTTCATGTGTAAATCTTTGTTTATCAAAACTGTGCTACTATTTAATGTATTTTTTGAGAGGGAAAACTTGAAAGAGTTGTAGGAGACCTTAGAAAGAGAAAAATGCAGCTCGAAAATGCCCAGATTTTTCAGACGATGGAATTTACATCAGCGTTATAGATTATTTTCCATGTGGGACTCGGGTTTAAAGTACTGCTTTAAAATGGGATGTGATCTCCTCCATTATTTCAGAGCAGTTTCCAGTCAGTCTTTAAGGCTTCTGAGTCCAAGCAGAACAAGCAATTATTCCCTTCTTTTGATTTAAATGCTGTTTGGAATAGATAATTGCCTGGAAATAATTTCTGAAAGTTAAAACAAGTGCACCCTACAGCAGGGAAAAGAACTGAGAGCTCCTGGTTCCCAGTTCTTGCCTTGATCAGCAATTACTTTCTTAAATCCCTTTCTTCAAATGTTGTAATGGTATTTTTCGCCTTATTTTTTTTATATATGAACGCATAGCTGCAAAGGTTTCTTGCACAGCTGGCCATGTTTGTCCTCATAACCTAAAATTAAACAGAGCTGCTGCTGATAATTCAGATTTTCCATGGGTTGAGTTCTTTTCCTGTTGGTAACTTCTTTCTGTGGTTGTCAGGTTTAGGTCAAGATCTGACCATAGGTTTTTGCTGTGCTTTATAGAGGAAAAGAGAACATTTGCCTCCTGGTTGTACTGAAAAGGTTGTTCAAGAGTTAATGTGGAATATATAAAACAAACTTCACCTTGAACACCAGAGCGGTGAGCTGATCAGCCTCTTTCTCACAATATGAGAGTTTTCTCTCAATGTCTCAATGCGTTATTTGTTTATTGGACAGAAATGAACATTATTTGTTGTTCACTTGCTGAATCTCTTCCTTTTCTTATCCAAGTTCTGCCAAAACCCTTCTAAATAAGAGGGTTTTTTGGAATCTCTGCAGCTGCTTCATTATGGCATTCCTTTTAGCATTACCTCAGCATCTCACTTTTATTTTTACTAGCAGGTGGGAAAGCTGGTTCTGCAACGTGTAGTGGGGTTAAAAACCATCACAGGGGTTTCGAGTGGTTGCAGATGACAGAGCCACTCGCCATCTGCTTGAATTCAAGTTGATAAGTATCGCTGCTTTTAAATTAATAAGTACTATGTTAGAAGAGTAATTGCAAGTTGCATAAAATACGGATTTGGGACTTTGGGTATAAAGAATAGAGCATCTATGTTTGATAAGAACTTCAAAATATTTCTATAAAAAGTTCCACTTTTGTGATTACTGCAGTATTAAAATATGTAATGTTTGTCATGTAATCCCATCTGACGATTAGGATTAGCAGAACAGCATTATTTTCTCAACTGCTATGTCAAAGTTTCACCGTTATTAAAAACCGTATTAGAGATTTGTCCTTCAGAAGCAGAGTTCAAATCCCTGGGAAATGCAGGTTACCTTACGCTTGTTTTCCTGTTGTCCACAGCCTTAGAAAGGATTGCCCTAATTCCTTCAGGGCAGTAGATGGTCATAGAAAATAACAGTGATTTGGATATAAAAGGTACAACCAGAGACTCAACGAGGCCACAGGTATAATGGTGTTATAGCTCAGCTTGGTAGTAATTAAACATAGTTAAGTTATAGTTAAGAATACTTCAGTTAATTGCTGGTCATCCCGGTCAATACACTGAAACAGAACTAATCTACAGGAACGCAGCAGGAAGTTTTCAAAGAGAAATGTTTGGAGTTGAGGTTGCAGTAAAACTGATGGCAGAGCACTTGCCAGTGCTAGAAAACCTCAGGAGTTAAGGCTGTCACTTTGAGCACGGAAAAAGCTCAGTGAATATTCCTGTTTTGCTTGACTCAGATCAGACTTGAACGTTTGTTTCACCAGCTATGATTCCTTTTGGTTTAATTGCTTCCTAGCACTTCTCTGCCGAGGCTTTCTTCACAAAGAGCGTCTGCTGCCTCTGTCATGTCTAAGGTGAAGGTAAGGAGTGGTAATGTGTAAATAATTGAGGAAGCTCTCTCCTGCGCCACTCTCTCATGCAGAAATAGGGTTGGTCACTTGACCTCTTTTTGTGCAATCCTGATTAAAAGGAAGTGTCTTCAGTGGTGGCAGGAGAATGGCTGTCCCAGTAAATTAACTTGCATATAATTGTTTGCTTTTCTCACTTTTGAAGTGACACGACCATCCACCTTGTGATGTATCAATGCTATATTAAACTAACGCATTTTGCATTCCTCCTTTGTATTCATACTCAATACATATTAAACCTTGTTACCGTGCATTTAATCATAGCTACTATGATTTAAGCATGTTTGGTTACCCAATAAAACCCGGTGTAAAACAAAAGAGAGGGGGTGGAATAGGAAAGCTCAGTTTGCAAATTGAACTGATTCAATGAACCTCCCACCAGCTGCATTAACTCCCCAGAAACAGTAACTCCAGAAGTGAGGTGACACAGCGTCACTGTTCCTTTTACTTTTGGTCTGTCAAACTCAGAGATTTGAAGAACCAGCTTTTTACTACAAGTGAATTAGTAGAAAAGTCCAATTCCCTATAAACTCATGCTTCCTCTGAAAACCTGAGTTTCTGAAAATGAGATGCTCTGATGAGGGTCCTGCAATAATCCTGCTCACAGGCTTTCGAGCTGTTAGAAGTGAATTGGCAGGTCATGAAAGAAAGCTTGTGGTAACTAAGAATGTACTCCTCTATATTTGGCTTTAATTTAGAGGACTTCATACTGCAACCTGCAATACCTTGTACGTTTGATATCGTGTGATAATTTTGCTGAAGTCTGAGATGGCTTCAAAAGATGGTCCAGAGGTGGTTTGCAAATATTTGTGTTCCTGTAAAATGTAGCCGCACATCAAAAGCTGAAAGAAAATAATAGCAAAGGATAGAAAAGAATCCAGTCAGATAACCACTGTAAATTGTATTTATGGAGGCATTTTCCTTTTCAGTTCTGCTGGCTGCGTTTCAGAATACATCCAGACAAATAGTTGATATTTGGGCACTGGAATATACTTTCCCCTTTAAGCAAAGCCCTTAAAGGCATGTTTAAGGCTGCCATAATCTGTACTAACGTTCAAGATCTCTGACATTAACTGGGTTCTTGGTCATGTTCCTTCAACAGTTATGAGGGGACACGGGCTCTCGTTGCACACCGTTCTCTTAGCCATGGATGATGCTGCTCCAGTGTATATGCAACAGCATTTGTGTTGTATGAGGGTGAGCTGGAGATCTTGTGCTATTTGGCACTGATGAGGGGCACAGTCTTTGTAGTCTCCCTAACTTCAAGTTAGCAAAGTTAGTATTTAGTTAGATATTTCAATATCTTCCTTTCTATGATAAAATTTCCCAAGGTTAAAAAGTCCTGAAGTGGTTTAGGAATAAATTCTATTGTTGCATTCTCCAAAAGTGCCAAGAAATGATCACAGTTGGGACTGGTTGCCCTTCTTTTCTGATGGTTTCTTAATGAGGCGGAGCAACATTCACTTTGGCTTTCTTGCCCTTGTCCATTGCGGGCAGTTATACCATAGTTATTTAGGGGGTAGAGGGATGGATTGTTCGTGTGGTTTTTTGTTGTTTAGGGGTTTGTTTTTGTGGATTTTTAGGAGCCAGAGAGGGACATGTGATGTGTCCAGGAAGCAGAGAGGGGGGATGCTTACATTTCAAGTGAAAATATTATTCCATTTGTTGTGGGGGTGAATTTATGTTACGTGAACAAGGTTTTGCTCTGTTACCTCCGAATGGCACCGCTGTGAACTTTAGAGTAGCTCCAAATGCAGTCGGTAGCTTTGCCAAAGAGCAATGGCACGCTGTGCTGTGGGTGATTCAGTTTAGGATGCATCACTGCTGGTGCAGGAGAGGTGCTGGGGAGCTTTGAAGAAGCCAGTTTAAAGCCCTTGCAAGCTCTTCATGGCTTATGATCAGAGGCTTCTGCTTCTTAGTAGCATGTTGCAGTATTTATGGGCAGGAATAGAGTGAGCATCACCATATTGTTAGCTCCTTTTTAGCCGATTAACTTAACACACAAGGAAATTACCAGCCTTTGTTAATTGACATTGAAATTTGATCTAAGTCAATTTGTTTGGAATATAAGATTAAATTAATTTAAATAACTTTTGACAGAATACTCTTTTGAAAGGCTCTCCCTTGTAAGTTCCCCACCAAAGTAAATCACTTTCATTGAATTATTTACGAGACAATTTCATAGGGAGAGCTTCAAAAACCCTCCAGGCAATAATAAAATGATCTTCACTGTTACAGCCACAATTTGTTCTGGATAATTGGCTGCCTTTTCCCACTGGGGAATAGCATGGTTTTATGTGCTAGGTAGGTGCCTCTTCCTGCCAAGAGGACAACGCGGTGCCAATCATACGGACTAAGTCTGGTGTTTTCCTTTTTAAAAAAAAGCAAAGCAGCCAAAGCCCTCAGTTTATACTGCAAACTTACCATTCAGATTTGCAGCACGTTGCAGAAACAAACTTTCCTGGTTTGTTTGCTTGTTTATTTTTAATTATTTTACCTCCCACATGGGTAAGTTGCTGATAAAGGAGTAGCGCTTATCGGACCATTTTGTTCTGTCACGTAGGTGTTTAAATGTAGCCTGGATGTTTGCAGATGGCTGTTTACAAAGCTTAATGGAAAACAGATTTCTTTGTAAAATGTAGATTTTATAATTCCATTGAAGCATTTGAGGGGAGCTGACCCAGCTCATGCTTACCCTGTACTTTCCATGTTCAGTGGGCATCGATTGCAAACCAGAGGGAAACATAACCCTGAGTTATGGGGACCACGATTTGGACTCACACAGGTGCTCTGATGGGGTCTGCTCCGTCTCACTCCTCTGCTCCTGGGAGCGCAGCTTTTTTGATGGGATTTCTGCTGGTTCTTGGAAAGTGTTGTCTTATAATAATTCTGTTAACTTGCTGTGGTGAAGAACTGAAGAGCACTTGCACCATAGAGAAGCGTAAAAAGTTGAAGCTTTATTGCAGCACATAGTCAAAATCTCTGGATTTTTAGCCTAAGCATCATTCTTTTCAACCATCTACTGAAAAATGAGAATTTTCTAGAGCAATCAGGTTTGTACTGTTGGAAAGCCGACCAGAAAAATGGTAAAAAAGAATTCATTTTGATTAATTAAAGCAAACCAACAACTACAAAAAAACCCCTTGGTTTCTAAAGTTTGGGCAGCTTAACATTAACTTAGCCTGTCCCTCCTGACAGTCACAAAGTTTCATAAGAGATCCATAGAAAGAAAAATGAACAAAATACCTGTTCTCTGATAGCTCAGGGAAAGTCCTCCAGAAGATGATTTATTTAATCTGGGATTTTCAAAAGATCCTATGAACTGGGTGCCTAATTCTCCTAAACTATTTGACTGAATCCTACTTCTCTTTCAGTAATTCAACGTAAACTTCAATAAACATTCAACTTGCTCAAAACTCCACGCGTGTTATATGCATGCCAATATTAGATCTAATATTTCAAATAATATTTTACATTAATTTGATTAAACTCTCTGGCAATGCTTGTAAGCTGTATGAGAATCCATCTTCCATACAGATTTCTCATTGTAATTCATCATTATTTAATGAAAGCTTAAAATAAAGTGTCCAAACTTATGTCATATCCCCTTTGATTCTTTGACTATTTCATCTTCTCTGAATGAGCTGCGCAGCAATTTGAGCACACCCTTTAGACAGATAGCAGAGCTTCCTGAGGATTTTTTCCTGCCTGCCTTCTGGCTCTGTCCGCTGTTGATAAAATTATGGAAAGGATTATGGTGTTTCATTCTATTAAATGTCAGGGTGGAGAACATAAAATATGTCTGCTTACGAGCAAGGACAACCTTGATTATTCAGGCTTGTTTGAGCAACAATTCGCAGTCTTCAGAGCACGAGTTTTCCTGTCGATGTTCAGTTGAGTTTTCTTCTTTTTGGGGTTGGGGGGTTTAGGTGGGGGAGTGAAGATCACCTGGATCCTGTTTTCCCCATGACTTGGGACACTGAATCTCTGCTGTTGCATAAATAGGAACGGTTCTGAAGGGTTTCTGTCGTTACTGAACATTGCCTGATTTGAAGTTTGTCCTTGAGGGTAACAAAGCCGTTTCTCAAAGTCTAGCGTACTGAGTACAAAGATCTTGTGCGCCCGCATTCTCATGAGAGCTGGCTGCAGCCCTATCAGTTTTATGTGAGCTGAAGTAAAGATCACATTTTTTCAGTGTAATTACTGTGACTTTATGCATTGGCATAAGTAAAATGCTGGGTTTAATTCTCAGGAGTAGCTGTATCTTTGTGTATGTGTGCTTCAATGTACTTTTGTGCAGAGGTTTCCATTCTTGGCACATTTACTGGGAACTGACCTTTAGGGATGGGATCGTACCTGCTGCTAAGCTGGAGCCTGAAGAAACACTAGCAATAATTCGTAGCATATGGGCCATTCTTTGTTTATTTTAACATTTAAGTTACCTCCAATAGATGCATTTTCTGTTCCTCACATACCGGTTCTCAGAGGGCATCTTGCAAATGCCTGAATGTGCACGTTCATCTTGTAACACCCAGTGGGATTCTGCGCTTGCACACAGAAATGTGGAAACCATGTTATGTGTATATTGATGCCTTTAGGAAAATACCCATATTATTTTTTTTTAGTGGAGAGGAGGATGCTTGGGAATAATAAGAAAGTCTGAACAAAGAAATTCAACTTGTTTTTGGATTGTATCATTCTGAGTGAGTGGAGAATCAGGCCAGATGTGTCCTGGGAGAGCACTCAGCTTTGCTCCAAACAAGCTCCTTTGGCTCTGCTAAAGTGCTCATGAGACAAAGCTCCGCAGCAGAAGAGAGAGCTTCGCATCAGACGCGCTAAAAATATTCCACGTAAGAAGATGCGGGTTGGAAAGTAAGAGTTATATTGCTGTTTACAAAGATCTTTACGGTTAGATGGGCAAGAGAAGGAAAAGTAATTCCTGAGAGCTTTGCTGTGTGTCAACTGGTAACTTTTGCTGGTGACAGATTTTTAAACCTGTAATATATTCACAGATAAATACACTCATACACAGAAATATGATTGGAAAATAATACCCTTTGATTTTTCACTTGGAGCTGTGGCAAACCAAAGTGTTTTGGAAGTAGGTGGTGGTGTGGAGACAGAGTCCCAGAGAAGTAATGGGGCTTTTGAAGGTGAAATCTAGTTGGCCCTGAGAAAGCTGTTGGGAATTTGAAATGTAACTCGGCATGAGATGCTTTTTAACTGGGTATGACCTTTAAAAGAGGAAGTGGGGTAAGAAGAGAAAACCTGTGTGTTTAAGTGTGAATTTCAGCATCTGTTAGGCTGTGTAAGAAATTTGGTGGTATTTAGCTTCTTCCTGTTCTGCAGGCTTAAAAGGGCTTCTTCGAATGCAGCTGATGGGAAGAACAGTTTCATTTGCAGATCAGGCCCATTTGTTGGCCATGAAAGGGTAACCAGCAAACAGCTTTTTCCTCTCTCTCCCATCCCTTTTCAGTAGAAACCTGTCAACCTTTTCAGTTATTCCCACTTAGGAACAGTTTCCCACTTGCTTACAAGTTGGCTCATCTTTTGTCATGTTGCTTTTATCTGAGTAAACAGGAGCTCCATGCCTGAGAGAGCCGATGAAGCCTGCTTTCCCATGGCTCCGTGCCTTATCATAATTTAATGTGTCTTCTTTGAAAGTTGTATTGTGAGTTTCCTCATTTTTAAATATGGGAGAGTCTACACAGGCAAGATGCAGTAGAAAAGATTTATTGGTGTTTGCTCCTTATTAAGCAAACAAGAAATTGTGTAAGTTAAAGTTGATGCTCAATTTTGGTATCTGAAACATTATAATCTTCCATTTGGTTAGCATTGATAATGCTTGTTGTGTATGGATTTTTCTATGTCTCATAAACCTTAGAGGTAGTCTGAATTTGTGGGTGGGATGGGATGGGGAAAAGGCATTAGCAGAGACTCGCTGCTCTTCTGTCATCACTTCCCCTTTGTGAAATTTGATTAAGGCTGGTTATCAACTGCTCCCCCTTCTGAAGGGAGACAAGATGCAAGCGTGCGCCCACGAATGATGATTACTTCAACTTCTTCAGTCTGAAAACGGCAACTTGAAAACCTCTTGAAATTTGCTTTTTTTGAGACTGAAGGGGAGGCACTGTGTTGAGCTTGACAAGAAGTGGGTTCAGCTCCTGTGTCTGTCATGTGAAATATCGGTGCAGGTCGAGGGAAGATGTAGCTAGGTTCACAGAATCCCAGACTGTTAGGGATTGGA
>NW_010204197.1:0-5318 GCF_000695765.1 Mesitornis unicolor
CAACTCCTAATATTCTGTGACTCTGTGTGATCTTTCTTACAAGCCCCCTTATATATATTGAAAGGCCACAATAAGGTCTCCTTGGAGCTTTTTCTTCTCTAGGCTGAACAACCTCAACTCTCTCAGCCTTTCCTCATAGGAGAGGTGCTCCAGCCCCTCTTTGTGGCCCTCCTCTGGATCTGCTCCAATAGATCCATGTCTTTCTTGTACTGCGGTCTCCCAAGTTGGATGCAGGACTGCAGGTGGGGTCTCACCAGAGCAGCGTACAGGTGGAGAATCCTTTCCCTTGACCCACTGGCCATGCTTCTTTAGACTGGAAACATGTCTTATATGCAGCAGGTGCATCTCTGGACCCTCATGGCCTGATGCAGAGCCCTGGAGTCATCCTCCATCCTCCCAGTTGGGTGCGGGATGACTGCTCTGCTGGCACATGTTGGCATATGGATGCAGCAGATTGCCAGATGCCCTTTTGAAAATGCATGAGCCAAAGGCCACATTCCCAGAGGGGATTTTATCAAACAACTTTTTCAGCTTCTGCATAACTGCCATGGGAAAGGGAGAAGTCACAGCTTTCCCTTCGCTGGTCTGCACCCATGTTACTGCTCCCCACAGCAATGGGCAGGGTCCATTCTGGTGTAAACAGAAATGCTGACTGAGCCTAGATTTGGGGAATTGTCATCTGGCTGCCCCTCTCCTGCTTTGCTGGCTGAGCCAGGCCCCCTTCCAGTTGCACACCACAGATGGCTAATTAGGATCCTGGAGAAAGGAAATCTGCTCTGTGGCATTTTGTACAGGGAAGGGGCTCTTTGTTATGCAGATGAGCTCCATCGCTGCGTAACTTGTTACAGCAGCAGATACAGGCAAACGGAGGGAGTCTGCACATCGCTGCCAGAGGACAGCACAGCACCCACGGCTGTGGCACATTCCTGCCCTTGGAGAATGGGAACTGTGGGCAGGGATGAAGCGGAGAAATGGGGCATGCAAGAGAAGGGAGCCATGTCTGGGAACAGGAAAGGTGGGCTCTGTTTTCTGAACTCTACCTGTATCCACCTGAAAAACATCATTAATGCTATTTAACTTCAAGGCACTGTTGCTATCTCTGACCCTTAAAATTGCCTCTTGCGGCTTGACAATGCTAAATACAATGTGACAATTACCTCCCAGTATAAATTCACACAATTCCTTTGTCTCTGCAGGTATTTAACCAACCAAGTCTCCATGGCAAAGAGCAGGATCCACAGATTTGAGAGCCACGGGGAGCCCTGCCAGGTACCCTGTGTCACAAACGGGCCACAAAATCTCACTCTGAAATTTCTGGTGCAGGGAGAAGTACTTGTATTTCCTTCTTCCCTCACTGAGGCTTGAAAATGCATCATCATATAGGATTTCAGCCATATGTTGCTCTTTGTGTCCTGTATGCTTGCTGAACAAAACCTGGTCTTCATCTCAGTGCAGCAGTGATGTGTAAGTAATAAAACCAGAATAAATTTAAAAGGGCAACATAGTGAGTTATTTTAAAAAGATATAATTGCATTTTGGTTTGTATTTCCCTGTAAACCTTTCGGTGTTTTGTAGAAACACTTCAAAATGTTAACATTTCATTTACATAAAGAAAAATTCCTCTTTTTTCTCTGTATAGAGAAGTCATCTTTCTTGCTAAGAACATTTTTATAGGAAAAAAAGAACTTACCAAAGCAATTAGCATCTTATGAAATCATTACTTTGGCAAATGATCTTTCTTTTTGGGGAGCCTATTTTTAAAATCTCTAAATGAAACCTGCACTTGCAATGGCCTTGACCAGAGATAGCCGATTAATCCAAACAAGGTCTTCGATCATTTTGCTACTTTCAATTTAATTTTGGCTGTGTCTGCACAGCACTTGGCTTTGTTTACTTTGCAATATTGATGCTTGGCAAAGTGGACAGACATGCCTGTGCTCAGATCCTGTATTTAATCAAGAAACCAGATACCAGAATCGCATTGAGGTTGAGTTTGGAAGGGACCTCTGGAGGTCATCTTGTCCAACTCCCTGCTCAAGCAGGGCCACCTGGAGTCAGTTGCCCAGCACCATGTCCAGACAAATTTCAAGTATCTCCAAGGATGGAGACTTCTCAGCCTGTCTTGGCAACCTGTGCCAGTGCTCGTTTATCCTCACTGTTAATAAGTGTTTTCTCATGTTCAAACAGAGCCTCCTGTGTTTCAGTTTGTGCCCATTGCCTCTGGTCCTGTCACTGGGCACCACTGGAAAGAGCCTGGCCCCATCCTCTTTGCCCCCCCCTTTCGGTATTCATATACATTGATGAGATCCGCCTGAACCTTCTTTTCTCCAGGCTGAACAGTCCCAGCGCTCCCAGCCTTTCCTCATAGGAAAGACGCTCCAGACCCTTAATCATCTTCATGGTCTTTTGCTGGCCTCTCTCCAGTATGTCCATGTCTCTCTTTTACTGGAGAGCCCAGAGCTGGACAAAGTGCTCCAGGTGGGGTCTCACAAGAGTGGAGTAGAGAGGAAGGATCACCTTCCTCAGTCTGCTGGCAATATCTTGTCTAATGCAGTCCAGGATATTGTTTGCCTTCTTTGCTGCAAGGGCACTGTGCTGGCTCACATTCAACTTGTTGTCCATCAAGGTCCTTTTCTGCCACACTGCTTTTCCAGCTGGTGGCCCCCAGTGTATCCTGGTGCATGGGGTTTTTCTTTCCCAGATGTAGTACTTTGCACCTCTCCCTGTTGAACTTCATGAGGTTCCTGTTGCCCCATTTCTCCAGTCTCTTGAGGTTCAGATGATCCTTTGGTGTACCAGCCACTCGTCCCAGTGGGGGTATCATCCAGTTTACAACTGCATAAAATCCATCTCAGGTAGAAGTGGGTGACTCCATTCATCAAATCCAGGAACCACAGCAAACAACTCTCACATTGACAGGCTCAGGTCCAGCAGCACAAGCTGGGTCCCGACTGGCTGCCCCAAATCAGAGTGGGCAGCTGGTGGAGGGGGCTGCCCTTCAACATCGTGTTGCCTGCCTGCACATGCAATGCAGGCAGTTTCCGACCGACAGGATGAAATACGTGTGCGTATTGATGCAATGAACTTGTTTAATGTTTGCTTACAGTGTCTGAGCTAAACACAGATGGTGGGGTTTGCTGCTGCCTCTGCACCAGGGCTCTGCAAACATTTCACTGCCTCAGCTCCCTGCCGAAGCCTCACAGGCAATGATCCAAAGGCATCACTGTAATAACTTTAAAGCTAATTACCCACAACTTCAGGCAGTGGGAACAGTAACCCAACTGTAGAAGTTCTAACAGGGGGTAGTCATTTTCACAGACATTCAGAAATTTTCCTAACCACAGACGGCTCCTTGCCATGATGTGCTGAGTCCTCTCTCAGCTGAACCTGCGAGATGGTCCATGATGGAGCAATTGCCACGTAAACTCCATGCAGTTTCCACACTTCAGGTTTCATTTGTTTGATCAAGTCTTTAAACAACTTCTTTTTTCTTCCCAACTCCACAACAGGCGCATACATGGCTCACAGGTGCAGCTTTCCACCGCTTGACTTGCCGGGCTGCTTTTGCTGGCTGCAGCTGGCTGCCTGATTAAACAGGCAGGAATTCCCATCTCAGTGCCCACAATGTATCTAACAGCTGCCTTGCTCTCATGGACTGCTCCGATTTCAATAAAAATAGTTTTAAAAAGCTGCTTCCCCCTCACACCCACCCTTCAACTTCACGGCGATATAATCAGGTCGTGATAAACCACGAGTGTGTTTGACTCTACCTTCAAGAACAAATATTTGTCAAGAACAAAAGTTACAGGTGCATTCAAGGTGCTTCACATTTTGAAAATCTAACCATTTAATTCCCACGCCTCTAATGTGAAATTCACAGCCAAATTTACGGAGCAACTTTGAAAACCTCATTCCAGCTAAATGTCTTCTGAAGATGGGAGGCAATGGCAGTCTGGAGTGTGGTTTAGATGTGAAAGGGCTGAGTCAAGCAGTTGTAGGGTTGTTTAAGGCTGGATGAAGGAGTCAGTACTCCTGTGGTGAAAATTTCTGGATCCTAGAGGCACGTGAAAATGCCATAATTGCAGATTCTACTTTTAAAATACATCTCTGAGCCCTTGGGTTTGTAAAAGAGGGTCTGGAGGCTTACCCTGGAGTAAGCAGTAACACACTGACCTGTGCCTATGGCCCTGCACAGCTTCTAGCAGGGAGGAGACAGCGAGTGCCCTTCAGCAGGGAGGGAACAGATCCCATCACCACACAGCACTGTGTTATCAGGCCATGCACCTCTCTTCCGCTCTGCACCCCCATAGCAGACACAGCAGATCTCCCCGTGATGTTCCGCTGGATCTGGCTGCATCAGGCATGGGCAACTGCAAGGAGAAGAGCAGCAGAGGCTGCCAGGCTCCAGAAGGGACCAATACAGAACATCTCTTATGCCCAAGGGCACCCCATCCTGCTGCTCTGACACTCTGGAGTTGACATTGCACACAGGGAGAGGGCAGGCACAGGCAAGGACTATTAAGAAGGTAGATTTTAGCAAATAAGAAAGATGCCAAATTTTGCCAGCCTGAAAGCTGCTCAGTGCCACCATCCTGCTCTTGCCCTTCTCCTCCAGGATATTATTTAATTTGGGATAGCTACCAATTTCATAGCTGCATTTTGAGATCCACGGCAATTGCCCAAGTGGCAGAAATCCCTCAGTGGAAAGACCGAGGGGAAGCATTGTCCGTGTTTCCGACACCGACCCGGATCTCTGTCCCAGCACTCACAATGCTGTTAACTTCAAGGAGTCCTTGGCTCAGCTCAGCACGCAGCCCACCGCCAGCGCTCCCTACAAGAGATGGCTTCACCTACATACACCAGCCATGAGCACAGAAAGGGAGGTCAGATCCCAGCCTGTGTTCTTTTGGCAGAGCCCTCCTTTATGGCTCACTTGCCTGCAACAGTAACCAGTGTTCCACAGCTTCCTTCTCTGCCACTGGCTCTATTGTAGGCGGACAAAAGGCTTTCTCTTGGCATGTGATGTTGGGAGACAGAAGGCACCTCCTCTGCCAGAGTCTATCGAATGGTGGTCTCAGCAGTAGGGAATAAAATAGCTTTTTGGGCTGCTGAGTTTGCTGGCATCAGCAAATGTCACCTTGCAGAGTGAGACAGCTCCAGTAACACACCACGATGTCCTGCAAAGGTCAGCTGCCCTTTTCGTGTGTGCCTAGATGCATAAATGGTCATGTGAGTTCTGCCGGTTTTCTGCCAGACTAAAACAAAGTAACTGCAGCCACCTGCACCAGTGTGGCAGATGCACCCGCCCTACTAAAGAC
>NW_010204198.1:0-1160 GCF_000695765.1 Mesitornis unicolor
GAACTGCCTCCCAGGGGATTCTGCCAGCCAAGTCCCTAAACGGGCCAAAGTCTGCCCACCACAAATCCAAAGTGTCAATTCTGACACTGTTATAGTAATTTTGTTTTCTAAAATGTGTGTCCACACGGGAACTGCCCCAAATTACCTGGGGTTTCTAATCCTATTCGTAGCCACAATTTATCTTTAATTTAGCCAGTATAAACAGTTCAGTAACTATTACCAGAACTGAATCTGATGTTATGTTATGTTATGAAAAGGAGGGCTATGGAAGATGTGGGCCCTCTCCGGAAGAAAAATGGAGGCCTGGTCACAAGGGATACAGAGAAGGCTGAGATGCTCAGTGACTTCTTTGCCCTGGTCTTCACTGGCAAGGGCTGTAGCCACACTGTCCAAATTACAGAAGGCAAAGGTAAGGACTGGGAGAAGGAAGATCCGCCCACTGTAAGCAAAGATCAGGTTCGAGACCATCTAAAGAACCTGAAGGTGCACAAGTCCATGGGACCCAACAACATCCATCCGTGGGTCCTGAGAGAGCTGATGGATTAAGTTCCCAAACTGCTGTCCATCATATTTGAAAGGTCATGGCAGTCTGGTGAAGTTCCTGATGACTGGAAAAGGGGAAACATAACCCCCATTCTCAAAAAGGGCCAAAAGAAAGACCCAGGAAACTATCAGCCAGTCAGTCTCACCTCTGGGCCTGGCAAGATCATGGAGCAGATCAGCCTGAAGGCTCTCCTAAGGCACAGGGGGAGCGAGGATGCGGTGACTGGTGGAAACCAACATGGATTTACCATGGGCAAATTGTGCCTCACCAATTTGGTGTCCTTTTATGATGGAGTTAGAGCTTCAGTGGATAAGGGAAGAGCAACTGACGTCGTCTACCTGGACTTGTGTAAAACGTTTGACACTGTCCTGCATGACATCATGGTCACAAAACTGGAGAAATGTGGATTTGATGGATGGACCACTCGCTGGTTATAGAATTGGCTGGAGAGTCACAATCAAAGTTGTGGTCAATGGCTCAATGTCCAAATGGAGACCAGTGACGAGTGGTGTTTCTCAGGAATTGGTACTGGTACTGTTTAATATCTTTGTAGGTGACATGGACAGTGGGATTGAGTGCACCCATAGCAAGTTTGTGGATGATACCAAGCTGGGTG
>NW_010204199.1:0-8027 GCF_000695765.1 Mesitornis unicolor
AAAAGGTAATGTATTTTCTCCTCCCTTCACCAAAGTTTTGCTGTTAGAGACCATTGCAAAAGCAAAGCACCAGGCTAGTTTGTTTGCCTCTGTCTTCCGTTTTTGACCTGGCTTCTCCAAAAATGAAGCACCCACTTGTACTATAGTACTGAAGCTGATGCATGAGAAGCATGACATTCTTCTTTTGCTTCAGGTTTTCCGATGAGCAGACAGCAGGCTTAGGACCTGGCAGGATAAGACCTGCATCTCCCCCTAGAGCTATAGGGTGTTTTTCACATAGTTTCCAGCCACTGGATAATAAGTCAGTTCAATCCTTTAGCTTAGTTTGTAGTACATAATCACCCTAGCATCCTCTCATGATCTGATCCAGATGATCCAGCAAATCAACGTGTAATTATTATTCAGGTTATTTTATGCTGTTAAATCTACCTCTTTGTTGTTTGAGGTTGGTTTGCTTCTAAGTTAGGTAATTTCTTTTGAGAAAAGAGCCACCTTTGCCACTTCACTTTCCTTCACCTGTGCAAGACTCCTCTTACAACACTATCCTGGTCTTTTTTAAAGAGTTGTTGATTTTAAGGTCCTAAGGAGCACAAGTCACAAAGAGTCCCATGGAAAAGACGAGGGGTAATGGACTCAAGTTGCTTCTGGAGAGATTTTTTTTACCATGAGATCAATCAGACATTGAACAATCTCCCAGGGGAAGTGGTAAATCCCCCTACACTGGTCAGTTTTAAGAGTCAGCTTGACAGGGGCTGACTCATCTCATTTAAACTGTACTGTTACCTTGAGACTGGATGATCCTTGTGGTCCCTTCCAACCTGGTATTCTATGATTCTATGATTCTGGGATAAGTCATACAGCTTCCCTGAACTAATTCCTTCAATCAAATGCTACAGCTGTACATTCGAGGGTCTAGAAAATAATTTTTAAAAAATTCCTCTGATGTCTAGTCTACTGCTATCAATGAGCTATTCCAGTGGTTAATAAACCTGTCTGTTTATAAAAAAAAAAGTCTCCCAAAAGGCAGGAAAAGCAAAAACCATGTATGTCTATGTTGTAAGTTTCTTTAGTTTCAACTCTGGGACATCAGGTCTTGTCAGAGTCACCTGTGAAACGGAATTTCTCTTTAACCTTGCTTTTTCCTGGCTTGCAGATTTCAGGTTACAGACTATGTCCCCTCAAGAGAGAAGTGTTTCTTGGTTTCATTCCTGGTTTACAACAATAAACATTTTTGCATGCTACATATTATTACAGTACCTCTTTTCTAAGGCTTTCGTCAATGTCGTGGCTCTTCTTTCAACTCACTCTCATTTTCTTTTAAAATGCCAGCACTAGGGCTGGGCATCAGAACTTGACACTGATGTATGGCCACTTCACAGAAGCATAGAATCCTTTGGTTGGAAAAGACCTTTAAGATTATCGAGTCCAACCATAACTTCCTCACTTTTCTCTAAAAATCCTCCCCCAGTGCTCAGACCCTTCGCAAAGTCACTGCTCCCCAGAACAGGCATCATCTACATTTTTTTATTACTAGATGCAAAACCTTACCTTTGGATGTGTAAAAATGCATATTGTTTGCAGTTGCTCAGCCAACTGAAAAATTAAAGTCAAATTTTTATCAGCTATCAGTCAACTTAAGTACATAATGCCCTTTTCCTCCTTACTCTTCGCATCACCTGTCTCTTTTTTTTTTCCTTTACCCATCCAGTCGTCTCTTCCAAGTAATTGATAATGGTAATAAATTGCTGTCATGGGGTGAACTTTCCCTGAAAAAAACAGCTCAGGTACCTGAGATCTTGGCTACATTTGCTCAGCTCTAACTCATAAGCCAATTCTGGCATGTGCAGGGAAACAAAAGCACAGATAACTTTTATGGGGGAAGCCAAGCTGCAAGCTCTGGGCTGTGTCTGCCTTGCTCTGATGACTCAGGTAGGCATCAGCAAGTTTGCACCTTTCTAACATAAATTGAGCAGAAGACTAGAGAATGATAGAAGCCCAAATAACAGCAGCTAATTGGCTTCTGGTAGGGAGGAAATCAAAGAGCTTGGCCCACGACTCAGTGTTTAATAGAGCCATTGCCTGCTTGTGTCAACCAGCACAGTTATAAAGCACTAAACAGGGAAGACAACAAGCCCCTTGTGGAATCATCTACACACAGCCACCCAGTATCACGTAGGAGTCTAAGCCCACAGTGGGACCATTAGACACAGGGTCTGGGCTGCATCCCAGGACCAGACACATCGAGCAGTGGGATGTACATGTCCTAGTCCCCTGGGTCTGTGGTGCTGGTCCCAAATGGGGGAGGGAGTATGACCAGGACTGGGGAGCATGAGATCTGTGACTGTTGGAGAATGAAAATCATACAACAGAAACCTTTTCATGGAAATCACGATCCACCAGCTATACCTCTCCCACTGAGGAGAAGGACTTAGGGGTGATGGTTGATGAGAAGCTCAACATGAGCCAGCAACGTGCACTTGCAGCCCAGAAGGGCTTGGAATGAGACAATCTTTAAGGACCCTTCCAACCCAAACCATTCTGTGATTAATAAATTATAAATGTAATGTCCCTGAGTGGTGCAGTTCTGTTAGTGGGGCTTTCTCATCCCTAAATTCCCTTGAAGCACCACCAGAGAGCACAGCACCATCCACTACCTGCCCTGCTCAAAGACTGCCATTCCCCACTAAACCTGCTTTGCTTTCCTGGAGGTTGTGTCATGGGTGTTTTGCTTTCTTATTGTTGCATGCAGCTGCTCTTTTCCAACTCAGACAGAGTGAATAAAAAGCAAGGGGGGGAAAAATAATTCCATAAAGATTTTTAAGTTATTCCAAGTAGAAAGAGCGAAGCTAAAGTATCTTTTAGGATTTTGAACTTTACTCAACTATGAATAACATGCACAATGCAAAGAAATCACCCAAGTGTAAAAGACATTTATCTGAACAAGTAAATTACAATGGCACTGAGAGCAAATCCACCTGTGACTTCAACTGCCAAAATCCTTTACCGCTTTTTCACAGTTCCAGCATGAAAGCAGGAAAGTCAGAGCCAGGCACTAACCCAGTTCAGCACATCTGCCTCCAGATCTGCCTTTTGTGGCACCCATACACAGGAACTGACACTGGGTTACTGAAAAGAAAAGAAGAATATATCTAAAGGAGCCACTTGCATCCTCTGTTTTCCAGTGATAGGGACAATTCTGTCTCTGTTGGCATTACCATGTGTCTTCTAATGTAAATTAATGACCTCACTGATTTCAGTGACGGAATTAAAATGTTTAGAGGTAAAAACGTGTCTAAATGTGGGGTGGGAGGCATCAGATTTTAGTGAAACTAAAAAACCATTCTATACTACAAGAGCCACCTACACTTATTAACTATAACAAGGCTGTAATTTTACCATGTCCTTTGTCCTTGTCTTCCTGTGTAAGGACAAAAAATTAGGTGCAATATCAAATACAGAGATGTGCTACCTTTGTTTTAGATAAATGTCCATGCGTTGGCAGTGTGACTCACTTCCCTATATTACTACAAGGGGAACATTTAGGAGTACTGCAGATCGAGTGCTGAGTGATCCAGGGTGTTACCTGCAGCAATTACCAAGTCTTTAGGAGCAAGTGCTACATAATTCTTGCAGCTAAAAAAGGTGTTTCTGTAAGATAAAATGGCATGGTTCAAAATATCAGAGGTTATCATGCAGCCCGGTGTTAAATGGCTGGAATTGTTTCTAACACCTTACATTAACAGTACCTGGAGACTGCAATCCGGCATTTATTGATTTAAAGTAGTGCTGTGTGGGACCAGAGAGCCTTCTAATCCTTATTTTGCCAATAACCTGCTCCAGGTCCTTATACCAGCCACTTGACCTTTACATCTCTATTTCCTCTTAAAACATTCGGTTGAATCATCAGCTTAAAATTCATTAAGGTAAGGACTAATCATCTTTTATGTTCGTGAAGCATCTTGCACACGGTGGCCTTAGTGTCTAGGGCCTATAATTCCTACCATTTTATAAACAAAGACACAATAAGAACCAAACAGCCGTTGCTCTCCATACTAGGGCTGTTGGTTGTTTTGTTGGCTTTTTGTTTTTATTTTCTTTTTCCAGAGAAACTGTGGAGAGAGCTGCTGCATATACAGTGGGGTCACTCTGGTCACCAGAAATCCCGGTTTGAAGTGGAATATTCATTTTAGAGATATCTCAACCTGCTAGCACAGTCAATTACAGTGAGTGGATGGAATTTTAAAAGCATTTCTTTCTTTTGCATCGAAATAACTTTTTAAGGTGGGAAAGCCATGTGAGCGGTTGCCATCTGGATGCAGCTAACCTCCCAGAGAATACATCAAACCATGGGTGTATGCATACAGATTATATTTGTTCTTTTTAGTCAGTGATCCTAATTTTGTTTTTCATTTCCCATCTGACCTGTCTTGACTGGCAGCTAAAAATTTCAATTTAAACAACTGGTTTCTGATAGAAGATAGAAGCAAGAATAATGTTCTGATTAGCAATGAGGCTCTCCCCTTCCAAAGAACAAAGAGAAATCAGTTCTGAAGAAGTGTATGAATATGTATACCAAACCAAAGCTGCTATATAAGAACTAGATTATTGATTTAAATTACTTTCAGTTACTTACTACACAGGAAAGAGGTGACCCCAGGCTCCAGGAGTTCTCTTTTTGTTAGAAACTAACACCATTTGACCACTGTCAAGTGATTTTGTTTTGAGCTGGAAATCTGATTTATCATCATCTGTGATCATTTAATTTACCAGGTATCAAAAAATAATGATTAAAAGAAAAATTCAAAAAGAGGTATATGAACTCAGGATAGAAATCAAACCCAAAGCCAGGGCAGGCTGTAACCCAGTCATTTCTAGCTGAACCATTTCTCCTTCCATTTCCCTCCAATGGCCTATTTTTACAAACGTGATGTTCATGGCCCTACATTTCTTGCAAGTTGCTGTGATGGAAATAATTTCTCTAGCACCAGCCACTCCTCTGCCTCACCCTCATCGCATTTTGTTCTCGGGAATTTCCCACCTTGGTTTTGCCATTAGGTACCCAAAACAACTGAACTGAGTAATGTGGTTGAGTAAGGTAAACTATAAAAGGAAGGTGAAGGGAACTGAATCACGTACAGCATTTTCTTTATGCTCAGATTATCAAAAAAATACGTTTTGGTTTGGAAAAATTGTTATTCGTGTTGAATTCATACCTCACTTGAATGCATACATTCGTATAAAAAGGTTGCAGTGGTATTTTATCTAAATGGTAGCACCGAAAACATTTTCCCATCTGAATTTAATTTCATCCAACTAAATAACATTTATTAACATAGACATTAAAAGGATCTAATTGAAACAGCTGACAAACACAATCCCGTAAGAGTAAGACTGATATTGACTAAATGTTATTATGAAAACTGGTCGTGTTCCTGTGTAAACTGGCAAACCTCCAGCTGATTTCCAAAGTAAAGTGACCACACATTGACCCATACGAATACGAGCGCCAACTTGAGCTGTCCTGAGAGCAATGTTTCCATTACTCAAATTCACAGTACTCAATTCAGCACTTTCCATGCCCATTCTTGTTTTCCAGCTATAAGCATGCACGGAAATGGTTTGTTTGCACAACTTTTCGGCCACAGCCATTTATCCAAATATCCGTATCCACATGCAAACATGACTACACCTGCACAGCTAACGGTTCGATACTTGTTATTTGCTGTTCGCTGTTTGCCATTCGTTATTTTAATTATCTTTGGCTATAATAATTTCTGCTGGCTGGTCAGGGAGTAGTCAAGTCACCGAGGAGAAGATCGCATGTCTTGAATGACAAACAGTTCAGGAAGCGAGACACCGATGTGACCATTGCGGTAAATACTGCAAATAAACTCAGCTATATAAAAAAACCAAAAGCAACATCCAAGATGTGTGACAGCTAAGGAAAAGACATTTGGCTAACTAGCACACAACAGCTCATACATCTAATGGTTATTCTGGGCCAAATTTAACCAAAATAAACTTCACCACATTTTATTTCTTCTTATGATTGTGAAATACACAGACAAAAGATTAGCAAGCATTTTAAATCCTGTCAGAGCACCATAGAAACTTTTTTCATTTAATTACTTTTCCTCCCTCCAAGTTTCTTACTCTTTTGAATATCTTTAAATTTTCTGTGCACAAAGCAAAGAGTTTTTATGGGATTTTGTTTGGTTGGTTTTTTTTATTTGGTTTGGGGTTTTGCACCGGTTTTCTTTATAAAAACCCCAAAGAAACAAAAAGATGTCATTTTTTACAGCACCACTGGGCCGTTGCTCCCTGGGAAATACAGAGCTAGACTAACGGTTGGATCACAGCATCTAGTTTTAGTTCAGCCATAGAAGTCCAAATGACCTGAATGATTAAATCATGGAACTGGTGTCCTGAAAGAAGTTGTGACATCGTGTAAAAACCTAGCGTTGTCACAGCCAGACCAGCCAGCGCAGGTCATTTTAACCAATCTAGACCTCCAGCTTTGCTCGCCCTTACCTTGGGTACCAGCAGCAGCAGAAGGATGGAGCAGAGCTGCCTGAAGTTCATGCTCTTCCATTCTTACGTTAATTGGCTTTCCTGTAGCTAGAAGTGTAACATTAGGTACTGTCAGGTTCTCTATGTTTCTCATTGTTATTAAATCAGATTGGTTTTTTCTTTCAGGAGATTAACATTAAGACTGAAACTCCTTTGGTGCCAACACACATGCCCTACTGTGAGAGACTGAAAGGAGGAGGAAAGGACTCAGAGGTGATTGCACCTGTAATTAGAAGAAAATGTGAATTTGTTCAAACTCAAATGTCTTACAGGTAAAACTGAAAGTGTATAGTCAGCTAGATGATTTGCCTGATAAATGCATTTGTCTTCCTAATGAGTCTCTTTTCCTGAGGTAGTATGAACAACTCAAGTCTCATCAGTAACCTTGAAAACTAAAAGTCAATATTTGGGAAAAATGTGAGATGCAGGAAAACTTAAAGCTGAAAATCTCCGAAGGGACCCCTGCTAGCTGATGACTAGGCATGTTGGACAGGTTGTTATTTAAATAGGATTAAGCATAGAGAGTAATTGATGGGGGTGTGTTT
The DNA here is from genome assembly GCF_000695765.1 of Mesitornis unicolor. Taxonomy (NCBI): domain Eukaryota; kingdom Metazoa; phylum Chordata; class Aves; order Mesitornithiformes; family Mesitornithidae; genus Mesitornis; species Mesitornis unicolor. The sequence continues at coordinate 7,116 of NW_010204199.1, forward strand.
AAAAGTTCCTTTTAGTAGAAAAATTCCTCAGTATTTCCACATACATTTGCTCATCCCGATGCCTCAACTAAATGCTGCAGACCAGCTCCTGCAGCCCAAATACGCGTTAATGAGACAACTCCGGAGGACAAGGGTACAGAGTTGAGTTTCATGTCACTTGGCAAAGCAAGTGCAAATTGCATTCACAGGACCATCTGCTGAGATAGCGATTCCTCTCCGTCAAAGAAAGAGCACATGGGTGGAAGCGCTGTTAATACATTGTGCCTTTTAAATAAATCACTTTATACATACACAGATCATGTTGTGATATTTTTCATTTAGGATGATGCTTCTCCGAGGGCAGCAAAGTAATATAAAGTTTGCCTCCATATGGAGTTTAGTGTTGTTTGTCCCATTAATCAGCAGACAGTGCAAACTCTCTGTGCTAATAAAGCACATCGCACAGGCAAGTGTAACGTCCCTGTATCTTACCTGTGCAAGAAGCAAACTGTCCTGATGGATGGAAAGAGAACAAAACCAAAGCAGATTTGGGAAGAAAGGAGGGGGAAGCTGTAGCTTGGCTAGACAGTGATGTGCTGCATGACCTCCAGGGGTTCTGCCAGCCAAGAAATTTTCCAGCTGAATAGCGTTCACTAGAAAAACAGCATTTCAATGGAAGTGCAGCATTTTGAGCATTTTGTAGGAGTGTGTCAAGTATATCAAGACATTCGATAGGACGAGGCAGAGAGGGTTTTATCTGTAAATCTTTTATTTTGCCCATGAAGGAAAAGCTTTAAACTCAGAGCTGGGAAGAAGGGACTCTGGTTCCTGCGTATCTGCAGGTCCACACACAGTGCTGCAACATTTTTAGCATAATCAAAGGATTATGCTAATTATGCTTTTCAAGGGAAAGTGCAGAGTCCTGCATCTGGG
>NW_010204200.1:0-4444 GCF_000695765.1 Mesitornis unicolor
GGGCCGGTGGCTTGACGCCACCCCCGTCCCTCGGAGGTGTCCGCCGGTGATGCGGGTTATCGCCGGGCGCGATCGCTTCGTAAATAACAGCGATGAGGCTGTGACAAATTAACGCCAAATTAACGTTCCCGGGAAGGCAAGGGGGTAGGAGCTACTGGAGGAAAATATCGTATTATGTGCTAAATTTAGTGTCTGTTCAGCATACCAAAAAGCCAGCCGTCACATTAGTTAGTGATTTTATTTGCATAACCGTGCATTCTTAGCAAGAAGTGCCTTTTTTTTTCTTTTTTTTTTTTCTTCGATGAGGCAAAACATCAAACTCTTGCTTCACTTGTCTTTAAAATACTCCTGGCAAGGTCAGCCGGCTGGAGTCCTGACATTCCCCTTTGCAGAGAATTGACAGTTCTGATAGTGTTTCAGAAGGATCTGTGGTTTTGTGTGAAATTAATTATTTTGACTTAGTTTACAGAGATCTGTAATGCATGGCCAAAATACTGACATGTAATTGTCACATTGTTACATTTACTGTACCCTAATATAGCTTTCAAAACATCAGCATCGTAAGTAATTCTACTTTGTTTCTTTACAGTACTGGCATAAAGGATGTTTTCACTGTGAAGTTTGCAAAATGGCTCTGAACATGAATAACTACAAAGGATATGAAAAGAAACCTTATTGCAATGCGTAAGTATTGTAAATGTCAAGTCTTGCAGAAATGCACATGAAAAGAAAATCTAGTCATGGGTATTGCCAAATAGGTATTGTGCTGTAAAAACTTAAGCTAGAGATGCGGCAGTGCAGTATAGAGCAGTTTAGTGTCTTTTTCAGATGGTATATTGTGCTTGCATTGAAGTGCTAGAAGATGAAAATATTTGATTATGATGTGTTTAGGCAGTGTTTTAATATCAGATCTCAGGATAGAGGTCCTTTCCTCCAAGAAAGTGTTGGATCTGATGCTGATTTCTGTTACATTCATTGTTGGCTTGCTAGATTACGGTTGTCCATTACGCAGCTCTCTGTTCGGGGTTATGGACCTGATCAGCATTTTGTGATAAGAAAACGGAGTGCTTCTCAGTTGTGTAGTTTACCAGAGTCATTATCCCGTTAGAGGTTATGACAGCCTATTTTTAAAATGGTTACGTTGTTCGCATATCTCAGATTACTAAAATAGATATTTGCAAAATCCCTGCTTCCAGTACTTCATGGTATTTTGTATTTTGCTTCTCTCTTAGATTTTGATAAAGAAAATAGATTAATTTTGGTTGTAGAGTATAATCATGTTGTATTCCACTTTTAGATTTTGTTGTTGTGTGGGTTTGAAGAGTGCTTTGATGTTTGGCTTGCAAATACTGCAGAAGAGCATTTTGTAGGAAAACAGTGCTTATTGTGCTTTGTACCGTGCTCCTAAGGTTTGCTAAGTGCATTTCAGTATGTTTTAATCTTTAAGAACACTTATAATATGCTTTGTTAGAAGGATATCTCTAAATAACTTTATATGCTATTCATAAATTGTTATTATTTTCACTTTTACCTACTTATGCTTTGAGAGACAGAATTTTGAAACTATAGGCAAATTGTAATTTTTTCAGAAATATTCTCCTATACTCACTTTACAGTATTTGTTTCATGTTGAGGTAGACAGTCTATGGCTGGTTGTCACAGATTCAACAGCATATGCTCATTTCTTCCAGGCTAAGATTGAAGCCAGCCAGTGCCTATCTGTTTAAAATACGAGTTTTGTTATAAAAAACTGCTGTGCTGCCAAAAGCTAAAACACCTGTTTCAATGTGCACAGTTGTGCTTAGATTGCTTTAGGAACATACGGAGTTACACACATACATTTCTAGCTTTAAGTGCTCTACACTGCATGGGAGTGACGTTAGACCTTTTGTAGTAAAGTGCGCTTGATTGCCAGTCTTAGTGCTGTAGAGAAAGCTCTGCAGGAAGCGAGATTCATGCGTCAACAGGTGGCACACTACAGGTCGAGACTAACCTAAAGGTTATTGGCCCTCGATGGGACTCTGCTTTTGGTACTATTTGAGCTGAACTATAAGTACAGGCTTACATTCATTACAGTGATTAAAACTCTGGTAATACTTTGTTGCCTTTTACCTATGTTTCTGTGGTTAAATTTCAGTGATGATACTTTGGTTGCTTGATCTTTCCTACATGATCAGATACTTGTACTTTCCTACTGCTTGTTTACAAAGTCTCCTCTGTGCTATACATCGCTGTTTCTGTGCTGTGCATATTTAACTTCTGGTGTAGGAGAGTTTTTCATATATGTGGTTACGCTACGTGGTGTGTTCTTCTATTTATGTATGAGGGGGAATAAGGATGATGGATATGTTATGTACCATTCAGGTTGCTGTTCTTCGTGGTAGTTGCTTTAATGAGCTTTGTAGTAGAGATCCTTGAGAAAAATAATCTCTATCTTTGATATGTCCTTCAAACCTGATGCATGAAATGGGAAGAAGCAATGTAAAACCATGAAAGAATCGGTCTCTTTTATTAAAGAAGAGACAAAATTTAATGCCTAGTATCAACATTGTGTGTTTTTTTTCTTAAGTTTCGGTAAACTTAGAAGTTTGTCGGGTTTTTTTTTAATTTTTATTTATTTTTTAGAGAAACTTTAATCAAATAATTTAAACAATTCCAAGTGTTCTATGGAACCCTGAAGGAAAGACCAAGGCATGCTTTATGATTTCAACAAACTTAAACATCTTCTCCTCATTTGAATGATATTAATGCAAAACTGTTCAGAAAATACAGTTGATTTAAATTACATTTTGACACAGTACTTTTGCGTCTGAAAGGTTACTTATTTGCAAAGCAGATGCCATTATAGTATTTCAAATTATGATGTGTCTTATCTGGTCTTCATTAGTAATAGGCAAATCCATTTCTGTTAAATACTGCTTGATCAGAAAATCTGTGAAGAAAAGAATGCAAATTTACTCATACAAACACCTACAAGCACTTGATAAAGAGGAATTACTGTTAGACTGTTTATCGAGGCCATCCATCAATGAGAATGTAATTTGTATGTAAAAGTGAAGAAGTATGCACTAATTTGGATTGGTGAGCAATACCATGAAGTTGTTTAATAGGTCTGGAACCCATAGTTAGGTTTTTGTAAGGACAAGACAAAAAAGCATGTATCTTCAATAATTTCTGTATCTCTTTTTTAGTTCACAGGATAGAGAATGCACTTGAGTATATTTTGACCTTTGAACTTAAAATATTCCGCTCTTTTTTTCCGGTACTGAAATTAATAATTTTTGCTGCATTACTGGCAAAGATCAGAAGTTACTTTAACTGTAAAACTTAACTGTGTTTCTCTTAATATAAGAAAAAGATACTGATATGTGAATGTTCAACCTATGCTTTTGGTGGAGGAGAGTGGTCACATGGATTAACAGGAACTGGTGAACCAAGAAGGAATATGTTGTGAAATACTTCAGTGACTATTAGAAAAGAGCAGCAATATTTGTAAATGCAGGATTTTACTTTTTTTTAATGGCAAGTTTTTTGTTGGGCAGCTTGTCACATTTCCAGCTAAATGGTTGTATATGTTCTCTTATGATAAAGATACACTCATAGCAAAAATAATGGCTGGGCTACTGGTGTAGTAGAGCTGGTACAGGTAAAGAAGCAGAGTTGCCTAGCGTTGCACTTCTGATCCTGTTTTTTTAAGTTGTAGATTTATGAAAGATTTTGCAACTAGGTTAGAGGAAAAACTTAGCCCACATGTGCTTTTGTATAATATGGCTTTGGAAAGAATGATACATGTATCACAGAGTTTCCATGAAGTTCCTTCATTTGTCTCCTTTAAACCTTTCAGCTCTTTTACTTGTAGAGAAAAGATTATACAACTTTGTTCTCTCTCACTTCATTATTTAAATATTTTTGAGCTGTTTGAGTCAGGATAGTTTATCTCTGCTTGTTTGTAATGGTTAGATTATTGCACTTTCATCTGGGACCTCCGAGTAGTACAGTACTCTCATGACAGGATATTGCGTTTCTCACTTTACTTGCATTCATGTTTCATCTGAAAGGCCTCATTTTGGAGCTTGTAGATGCTTAGCACATGGACACTAACAACTTTAGTCTTGTCTTTTATTTACTGTCTGACTTCAGATATGTTATGTTGCCAGGGAGCTGCCTGGTTTGTGAATTAATTTTGATGAGACCAAGGGCTCAGACTTGTAGTTCAGTTTTGCAGTTCAGTCAGGTGCTATGCCTTGCCTGGAGCAGGTGAATGAGCCGTTCTTTGTCTTTCTGAATGTCCATGTAAGTAGTAAAAGAAAGGTTAAGACAATTAAAATGGCTTGGGTAATCTTATGATTTGTTAAATCAGGGTGGTTTTGATGCAAATCTGAACCACCATTCCACTTTAATATCTGCAGACAGATATTATTAAATGGTTGTTTAATATGTAGGG
>NW_010204200.1:4475-16884 GCF_000695765.1 Mesitornis unicolor
ATAAGAAGAAAAGTTGTTCTTGTTGTTATCTGCAAACTCTGAGCTGATTATTCCCAGCTGCAAATAACCAAGATGATGCAAGGAAACGAATGGCATTTTGGCAACTAACCATCTGTGTACTAGTTCTCAAGCTTGTTAAATGATTAAATCATGTAGGATGATTATATGGTAACTTATTCTTACGAATATTCATATAAATACTTTTTTGACAGATTCACTAGACCAAAACACAAGACCTCTTTTTATGCAAAATGTAGAAGCCAAAATGCATATTTTCGGAACGCTCTCTCCATGTTAGCTATACTTGCTGATGCAAACAGACTTCCTGCATGTGTGAACACATCTGACAGAGATGTATTTTTTAATTTCTGTGAAACCTAATAGCTTAAGCTTCTGCAGACTTGACATAGCCTGTTGCCAAAGGCAAACAACCTCACTTGCAGAATAAATTCTTCTGAAATATTTATTATCTAAAATTTTGCTAATTGCCCGCACGCAGTGTGGCTTCATTCAAGTTTTTATTTATGACAGTCACCATATGGAATCATTACGTAACTTTAACATTTAAATCTACTGTCATCAGTCTTAGCATGGATTACTGACATGAAGAAAAACTCATTGTCACCTCTAGATTTAATTTCTTTTTAACTCATACTAGTGGGAAATAGATATGCAAATACATTTGAAACATTTTGGTGTTGTTAGAAGAATTGTACTACAGTTTCAGTCTACAAGTGCAGTCAAACTTTATATTTTAGGATACTATAGGGAAGGGATGAAAAATGTCAAAGTTATTTTATGCCAGCTAGGAAAAGGTAAGAACATGGTACAACTTTCTGGACAGTCAGATGGGCTGGAAAGTGGAAGAAGTTTTTTGTAATCAGTGGATGAATTTGGCTATTAAATGGAATCCATTGTCCTGAAAAGTGAACTTGTGTATAGAAATTTGGTTTTAGCTGTGAAACATGAGTGGATTTTCTTTCTACCGGTTGGAAAACTTAAAGAAGGTAATTAGGAATGTGATATTATTATTCTCTCTAAAAATAGCTAGTGTTAACTTATTTTTCATTGTTGATTTCAGCACATGGCTATTTCTCAGTTTAAATATGTAGGAAGAAAGAAAAGTAGGTAAGGAGAACTCAGAATAATCCTTCTGAAATATGATGCAGCTACTTCTAAGAGTTGCAGAAGAGTGCACAAACAGATTTTTTTTTTCCCCCTCCCCCCAATTCTCAATTTTCAAATGTTCTGAACAACAACTTATTTAGTGTGAAAGGGTTATAAATGAGTTTGGATTGAGGAGAAAGATTGTTTTATCGTGTGGTTAACCTTACCTTTTTCCTTGTTTTGGGCTTTTCAGCTGTTTCTGATCATTAGATTTGATCAAAAGTAAGCTATTATATAGGTCAACCCAGAATCATCATTCTTATAAAGAGAATGAACCTGGAAACCCCCATGCAAACCTTCCTAGAAGGCAAGGATTTGGACTTTATCACTTTACTAACTTTGTGTATTGAAGACTTTCCTCTTAGGACGTAATATAAAATGAGTAATGCAAATAACACTAGAAAAACAGCTGGAAAGGGTCTTAAGTCAGAGCCAAATACACCTGTGTCATTTATGTTTACTATTTCTTGTTCAGCATCCCATTAATATAGAGCCCAGTATTTGAAAACAGTTGTTATGTCTCCCTTCAGCAATCTTTTCTTTAAACAAAACAGCTCTGAATCTTTCCTTGTAGATCATATTTTCTGGCAATTCTTGTTTCTCTACCTTCAGTTATCTCCAAAGGGTCCATGTATACATATACATATATATATTTCCTTTGAATTGCAGTGACCAGTGAAGCATTACCAGAGCTGTTAGAACAGTAAGTGTGCCTATGCAACTCATGTATAATTTTTTCCTAAGTCCCAGTACAGTCTTTGCCTTTTTTTTTTTGTGGCAAACCCCAAACTATTGTTAAGTCATATTCAGATTGTTGTGGGCTGCAGTTTTTTCTTTCCATGCAGAACTGCAGCCTCAGCAGTTGTTGTTATCCATTATCTGAGCAGTTAATTGTTCTTGGCTAAGCACAGAATCTTCCACTTGGTTTTCATTGAACTAAATCTCCATTTTTCCCCAGGCTGTTTCTCCAATTTGTCAAGTTCATTTTATATTGTAATTCTGTTCTCTAGTGTTCTTACAGCCCCCTCCTATGAACCTATTAACCCGCCCACCAGAGAGCCTGTAAGCACATTGCAAATTTAATAAGTGTAATCTTTATTTCATCACCCAGGTTGCTTGCTGAAGGCCTGGAAGGATAGTGGGAGCAGTATGTACCTGTGTGGTCTGGTGCAGCCTTCCTTTCTGTAATGAGTAGTGATGAATGAGTGAAGTGCTTTATCTTGTCTACCTTTTCTTGGAGTGCTAGATCAAGTGTTAAGTTCTGCGTAAGAAAGAAAATGTAATGATGAAAGAGTTAATCGTTGTGGATATTTATGCAAACTCTGCTTAAATGTGAGGGACAGCTGAAAGTAGAGGAAACATGCATTCCTAATCTTACTTGGTTAATTGAGTATTAAGTCCAAATTAGTATTGGTGGTATCCAGTAATGAGAAGGAAAGTAGGGCAAGAAGCTGAGCCTATTTGCTAGAGCAATTGAAGGAGCTTCTTAGGCAAAATATGTTTGAGTCTCTGAAAGGTGTCTGATGCGTATCTTTAAACTCTGTGAAGAAGGCACATGAGAACACTTTGTCAGAGTTGCTGAATACTGCATGAGGCGGATGGTGATTAGTGGCAAAGGAATTACTAAGGAATAATCATCATTGACACTTGGATCATGGGAAGAGTTCGGCTGTGTTTTGATTTCTGTGACTCTGAGTAATGGGATGCAAAAATGTTTCTCAGGTTTCATTTCAGCATATTCAGTTGGCTGCGTCCTGAATTTATGTTTGGTCAAGATGTGCATACGACATCTCGTGCTAGTGGATGTGCAGGGAGAGGACTTGGTGAGCTCCAATAGGTCCCTTGGTTTGCATTGTTGCAAGCTGTGGAGAGCACCATGGAGCAGCTTAGCTGCAGCCAGCGGGCTTCGCTGCTGGTGCAAATGGAGTAGAAAAACTGCCCCGAGGGAGAGGATTTGCCTTTTTTCTCTCAGAGCAGGTGAATTCTCAGACTATGAAGAGCCAGTACTGCCAGGACCAGTACCTGATGCGAGTATAGGGTCTGTGTTTGGAATTCACGTGTTTTAATATTCTGCCTGTTGGTGTAATTGCTCCAAAGGGACAATTACAATTTAGTGTAATTTAAGAGGTTGCTGGGGCAAATGAATAGAGAAATATGCAAATTGATATTATACATTTTGTTTTTATTTTTTGTTGTAAGACTGCAGTGAACATGACATTCAAAGCTATTTGCAAGAAGTGCTTATAGAAATCCTTGCTGTGTGGAATCCTGATCTGTTGCCAGTTTATGTCTTGGCTCACGTAAATGTATTTTTAATTTGCGTGATCATTAGTCACTGTAGACTGCAGGTAGTTTTTCCAAGGAAGAACATGTGCATTTCCTCAGCACGTGCAAGTCATAGCATATATTGAACATATATTCTTTACAGTACTGTAGTTACTGAGACAAAATTTCAGCAAGTGGAATTTTCTTTGCTCGCTAGTATCTCAGCTACTGTTGATGTTCAACATAATTTAGATTTTTCTTAATAACTATTACTTTCCGTACTCATTCCTAAAGATTGATGAAGTTTGTTTCACTGTATTTACTAAAATATTTAGACAACAGAACAAGAAAAATATATGAAATTTTGTGATTCCAAATAATTTGCTTATTTGCATTGCATAGCTTAAACTTTGGAAGAGGTAGTAACCAGTTGTAGCAAGCCTGTGAAATCTTGGTAGTAAGTTTTATTAAAAGCTTTGTGATTGAATTGTTTGGGGTTTTAAATGTTCTAAGCCATAGATTTTCCTATTGTATTTGCCACAGAACTTAAAAAAAATAAGTGTTTAACTTGGCTGATTTTTAATGTTGTTGATGGTTGAAAGTAAACCTGCTGTCCTGGTATACTCTAGATAATTTATAATGCTTGAAGAAAAATAAGTGCACATTCTGGTCATTCACTTCGAATTTTTGGAGTCGATGGTGTCAATAGAGAATGACAACATCATGTCAGTCAGCTCACTGTCAAGAAGCATGTTTTGCTGTTTACATGTAATGTCAGTGAAAGCTTATCGTAATTATCCAGACAATATATATAATCTTGGCTGAGGGTTCAATTAATGTTATTTTCATAATTTTGAGTATTGTGGAGTGCTTACAGAAACTTTGATAAATTGAGACATTATAGAAATTGCACTGAGGGCAGAGTTTGGCTGTGTGATGAGTTTCCTTGAAAAGGAGACACTAGGCAGGACTTGCAAGGGAAAAGTTTGCTGTAAGAAGAGGTGGGTGAAGAACTTGCTGAATAACTGGTCTGCCTGAATATAAGTGACACCAACCAGTTCATGCTGCCCCTAGTTATGTCATCTCACACAGCAACTTCTTGAAAAACCAAAAAACTGCAGTTAATTCTCCTTGATTTGCGTATCAGTCCATTTCTTCTTTCTGTGCTTCCCTCCATCTTCTGCTGTTAGAGTTCATGTTGCATCAGAGCTGGCCAAGCTGTTTTTCTTTGCTTTCTATCTGTGTTGCCTGTGTAACTTTTATTTGTATGAGGAAGAAAAGTCTGGATGATGAGCAGTGCAGAATTTTTAGGCTCTTGTATTTCCTCCTCCACCTGTCTCTCCTGCTCCTCTCCCCCAGATCCTCCTGTTCTTGCTTGTAGTGCAATTGTGCAATGGTAGCTGTTCCCATAACATTCTAATATGAGGAGGGCACAAAAACGTTGTGATTAGTGTCACACTTGAGAAGACTACAGCAACTTAGTTTTAAAAATGAAAAACTAATTGTAATTTGGCCAGTAATCGTTTAAGCATATATTGCAAAGGCTTTTCTGGGACGTGCATAATTACTCTTTAAAGAGGATTTCCTAAAATGTAGAACTATATGCAAACTGTGTAAATTTTCTTCTTGCTTCACGGTTTCAAAAATTCACACTAGGATTTTTTTTTTTGTCCCCTTAGGAGAGCAAATGTGTGGAGGTAGTCCACCATGTTCTGCCTCTCTAAATCGCAACATTTTTCACACAGGTGTATTGGTGTAATGACAGTTCACAAATCTAAAAATAAATTTGTGCTGCATTTTAATTTAGTTATACCTCAGGTATTTTTTTGAAATTGGCAAACTAAGTAGTAATAGCTGGTTTTGTTTTGTTTTGTTCCAGTTTTACTCTAGATGAATTCAATACCTGTAATGTAATTCCTTCTGACATCAGAAAACTACAAATAGAAAGGGAAAGATAAAAAAAAAAACTGTGCTGATTTTAGACTTAATTAAAATGCAAGTGGCTAAGTTTGTGGAGGGGAAAAATGGTAAGATGAAATAAATTCCGTAAATAAAAAAGCATGGACTATTTCTGCTGAACAGTGTAGGGTGGCATATGTTCAGCACAGTAGGATGTTCACATGTTGCATAGAATTGGTTGTATGCATCCACAAATGCAAGAGGGAAGATATTTCTGACTGGATTTGCCAGGTCACACAAAAAGAAAAAGGGTCAATATGGGGCTTTCTAGCAGCGAAAGTGCTCAATAGGTGGCTGACCAGGAGGTGATTACCACTGTTAGAACTGGCAGCCTGCTTGGTATGTTGCTGTAAGGGAAATCGCAGTCCACGTCTTAGAGAACCTGTCTGAAAATGTATATGTAGAAAAGCAAAGCTTCATAAAGGACACAGATTATTTTTTTGGAGTCACTGTTTGAGTTCGAGACAGCGATGCTGGTGCCTATTTGATGGGTAATAGAGAAGTGATACTGATGGAAGGTGAATAAAGAGAAAGAATGCCTGTTGGAAGAAGCTTTGTTCAAAAAACAGTTGCTGAATGGCCCATCAAGTGGGTGTATTTGATACAAATTTTGCTGTAACATAGGAAGGTCTGAGAGTTTTATTTTGAAATAGTCGATCGGAATTTGTCAGACTACTAGAAAAGAAATGAAGTTTGTTACAACAATTATTAGCATAATTTGTTGAAACACTGTGGCATTAGCACAAAATTATTAGAGGAAATGGGGAAAGGGAAAACCAGGCTGGAGGATAAAATATCTAAAGATGTATTTAGAAGAACAATATTTTCTGAAATACGTGAAAGGAGTTGACACATCTAGTAAATAAGACTGAGAGATAAGTATTATGGGAAACTTAACAGTGATGATTTGCCTACGTACACAAGGGGAAAAAAGTATGCATGCATGCAGAGAAAGCAAGAATAGATGGAAAAGAGAAATAATTTATTTATAAAAATGTTTGTTGAGCTTTTCAATTTAGCAAGAGCAAATTGAATTTCTGAAATGGTAGCACTTTTGAGTCAGACTAGGAATTGGGCGCTGTCGTGGTGAGTGATCAGGAGCTGTATGTGATGAGCTTTTGTCTTATTTTGATCTGAAGATCAAATGGGAGATTAAACACAGTAATTCTTGGGTAACTCACTATTTAAACTGCTATATGACTTATATTGTAGTTGTGTCAGAATTATTGGAAATCCATATCCACAGGAGTGGGAGAAGCTGGAAGAAGAAAAGGGAAGAGCAAGTAGATGAGCTTTAGTTGAGCTATTGGTCAATCTGCTTTATTTCATGCTTCTCCATGCAGTCAAGTCTCAGTTCTTGCAGGGGCTGACACAGAATATTTGCTCACAATCTGAGTTCTGTTAACTCTGTCGTGAGATGCTGTTATTATATGAAATAGGATTTGGTGTATTGGCACTGCAGGTGCTGAAGACTTCATCCTGCTTTGAGGAACTTGCAGTGAGGTTTTTAAATTGTTATGAAGTTAGTAATTCATAAGAAATATCAGTACAGTTGGAAAAAATATAGTTTCACTCTTAATTTTCTGCCCTGTGAAAATTAATTCATAGAATCATAGAATGGTTAGAGTTGGAAAGGACTTTAAAGATCATCTAGTTCCACTCCCCCTACCATGGGCAGGAACACCACCCACTAGACCAGGTTGCTCAATGCGCTGTCCAACCTGACTTTGTACACTGTACACTGAAGCAACAGGCTACCAAACAGTGCCCCCAGGAAGATGAAAAGCTTTAGAGGAAACTAAGAAATATACTGAGAGTCGTGAGAAAATGAGAGCAGCATATGCAATTATTTTTTCTGATACTATAATGCAAGCAAGGGTATAATGTAACCTTCTTTTTTCTTTTCCCAAGGAGATGAAGATGGATAGTCTTCTGAGCAGCAATAACTTAGATTTGTGCTGTTAATGTTTTGCACTTATAAATTACGCACAACTCAGCATAGCCAGAGAGTTATTTCTGGAGTTTGCCTTGAAATGTAGGAGATCGTCTGCTTGTATAGGCTACTAAGCTCCTTCAGTACCTATGAATATTTTTGTAAAACTTGGAAAAATTTAAAAGTATTTATAAATAGTGCTTTCTGTACCTGTTACTTAAGGAAGTTTGGAGAGACATTCTGAAGTGTCAAGACAAGCTGGTCAAGCCTTGTATTAATTCCTCCTTGTGCTAAAGTCCTTCTTTCAGGATCACTTGTCTTTGTAGAGGAGGGACTCGAAAGAGTAGAATCCAATTTCTTGTACTGGTTAAGTGTTTAACTTTCATGACCATGCTACTGCTTTTTCAGACTGCATTTAGGTCAGCAGCAGGAGCTTCCCTTACTGCACAAAAGGCAATAACAGATTACGTCACCTATATAGGATAATACTGTATATGGAATATATTAATAAAAGGAAAAAAAAGCCTGTCAAGCTGGGTATGGATGCAGAAGAGACTGTAATGTACTTTTAGAAGTTGAAGGAATTAAGGTAAAACCGGTTATTTTTCTCTAATTACTTATTTCACCCTGAGAAGAATGGCAGCTTCACTTATTCATAGCTCTTTCTATCCTGTCACTTCTGCTGTGCTGGAGATGTAGGCTCTGGCAGACTTAGTTTGGTGAGCAAACAGGTGCTTTTGTTTTCTTCTGCCATTTTGGTTTGTGCAGCGGCAAAGCCGCCTGGCTGGTGTCAGATCTCTCCAATGTGTTTCTCATCTCTGTTGCATGCCTCAGGTGTGACAGTAATTCAGCATCTGATGTGTTGTGACCACTGCCTGTGGTGTGCGATGAGCGTGTCTCCCTTGTATTTTCTGTCTGCACTGTTTGTATGCATCTTGGGTCTCATGCGTAAATGCTTCAGGGTCTCCTTTAGACGTGTACCTTCAAAAGGACTGCTCTAATAAGGCACTACTTCACAACTGGGATAATGGATATTAATACATGCAGTTAATAGTAACTGTACATCTTATACCAAAGAAATTGGAAATGGATGCTCAGGAACAGACTTACAGTGATCTTTGAAACTGATAGTATAGTAGATTAACAGTTCATAGTAGTAATTAATACTAGTTAATTTTATACCTGTTCTGTTTTTTTAGTGTCGTGACAGTTTAAAAATAAGAACTTATGCATGTGGAAGAAGATAAAATACATTATTTTCAAGGACATGAAGTTGTAATATAGCTCGAGTTCTTTACTATAGCTTGTGAAGAATAACCATTTTAAGAGAAAATGCTTTTTGAAGAAAATTTTTAATATTAAAAACAAATCCCAGATCACAATTCTTCTCAAAACAGAACTATTTTTCCCAGTCACATGTAATATTAAGAATGCTTTGCGTATTCTTGCAACTGGATGTGAGAAACTCTGCTGCTCCCTGAGGTGTGGGAAGAAGTTTAAAGCATGTTCATAGTAGCCTCATGGAGGACTTCATCACATGGGCTTTATAAGCTGTTGCAGTCTGCTGTTTTTTATTTTCTTCTTATTAGACATATGTTCTTTTAATTTTATTAGGACTTTATTAACAACTATGTTGTTTCTTATATAGGCTTCAACTAACATTTTGGGCCCACTCCCTAGTACTTTAGTAGTACTTTAGACTATCCACAACAAATTGAATGTGTTGAATACCGCCCTGGAAAGTGGAGTCGTCATCTCAAGCATAGTTAAGTCCAAACAGTTCCAAGACTGTTAAAATTCTTACAAAGTCAGTATTTCAATGTATTCCAGTCTGATTTCTTCCAAACATATAGATTTAACTTACTTTAAATTGGATTCCTTATATTCTGTGATTTGTTTCCTGTGTGACCGTTCTGGAAGGTTTTGGCTGAAGGTCTAAAACTGATAGTGAATCTGCTGGTTTGGTCTTGCAATGAAGTTACAGAATAAAACTTAGTCTTAGAAACCAAGCAACATTTGGAACTTGATGTCTTCTATAATCACATGTATGAATACTATATTGCTGGAATGGAGACTATACCTTTAAACATAAAATTGAAAATTTGCTAATAAACATGTTTTACTCCAGTGAATCATGATTCTTTTGCTATATGTATTTGAGAGCAATCTTTAAGAGAAGAGGCACTCCCTTATTTGCGTGGTTGGCTTTTCTTACCTGAGATACAGACTAACGTAAATTTGCATTGTGTTACTAGGAACAGCTATGTCTCATATATACAGTGAAGAGGAAAGATACTGCTTGACCTAGTATCTTGATAGTTATAGTTTAGATTGTTAAAGTCAGGGAGATTTTAAATTTGACTCCTTGGTGCTTTGTTGTTTTTCACCGTAAAATGACCTGTTATGGTTTTGTACATTTTCCTCTGCAACATAACTGCTTAGTAACTGCGAGCAAATTCAAGCTAAGATAAAAATGATTCCTCTGCTTTTCCTCACAGCTGTATGCACACCTACTTTCAAAAGAACCATTTAAAAAAAAAAAACCAACCCTGAGACTTGAAAATGTATCTGCAAGTGCTAAACAAACATATATGAATGGTGGTGTTTTTCCGTCCTTATTACAGTGAAAAAGTATACTGAGTTGTAAAATATGATATTGTTTCCTTGTGGAAAGAACATTTTTTTAATCTCAGTACATACATTGCTTGCAGTTTTTATTTTGGGCACTTATGGTGAGTAATTACAGATTTTTTTTCTCTTTCAGTATAGCTTGTGAGAATGCTTATGTTAATTTTCAAAAGTTCTTTCTTTAAGCAAAGTTAGGGAAAAGAAGTAGTCTGGCACTTTCTTTAAAGAAATAAACAGCACTGGAAGCTTTCGTGGCACTGTTCTCATACTTCCTGTAGAGCAACAATACTAAAAAGTAATCTGTTTTGGCCATAGTAAATTAGGGAGTAGATGGGCAAGAGCTGGGAAAACAGCAGCATTCAGACCCCTACAAATAGTCAAGCAACTAACAACTTCCGTAAAGAAGTGATGGGATTATGTTTGAATAGAGGAGGCTTAACCACACCTTTGGTATGTGGAACAAGCTGGATGTGAAACCAGCAAGTAATGCTAGAAATAGGCATCTGAGCTGGAAAGATGCTTCATTTGCCACAATCTTCATGAAGGCCCTACTAAGTAGACCTTTATAAACAATTATGTTGATGCATAGCCCTGCAATGCAGATGGGTGAAAAGCAGAAAATACTTGCTCTTCCCATCAAAAATCAGACCTTAAAATAGGAATGCACTGAACACATGAAAGGAGAAGATCCTGCAGAGTCAGAATGTCACTTGTACCAAACACTTGAAGAGCACTATCATCAATTATTTCATTTGTTTGAGGACTGCCTATTATTGTCATGGTTGAGTACCTTTTACCCAGGGGACAGTAGTTGTATAAAGCTGATGGGCTAGTGTATTATAGAACAGTACATGTGTCTCATGGGGGACTGGAATATGTTGTGTCCTGGGAAGACTGACGTTTTGAGGACTGACTGGTAAAAATGCGGAGAGTTGACCAAAACAGCCATACTATAAGTGTAGAGTATTAAAGGAAGATTGACAGAATTGAATACTCAAAAATACCTTGTGAACTGTAGTATGGTGGCAGTTTTTTTCAGACACTGCCCTGAAGAAGATCTTTTAAAAGTTAAAGGTGCTTTTTAGGTGTCTTTGCAAGTAGTCAATTTAGAACTGTTGCGTGTATCTCCTAAGCTTCTCCCATCACAGGAGAATAGTGGTGTAGATAGTGTCTCTGAAAAGTATTTGAAAAAAATAATTGAAGTAGGCCACTACCTACTCTCTGTTCTGTTTTTTCCATGGAAGGTATTAAGAAATACAGCCTTTTGTACCTTCTTGAGTGTTCAATTTGTCACCCTTTTCCCAGCAGGAGAGACATGTGCTCAGTGAAATATCTTGTTATGGTTTGATTTTATTCTTGCTGTAAGCAGAAAAGTTTTTATTGTCCCTACAAGAAGATGTGTACATTTAGATAGTGGAGAATGTAGTTAATTTGTGTTTTGACTGACATAAAATATTAAGACTCATAACCATTTCTGTAAGAAAAGAAATACATAAAGCAGCAGAGAGAGAAGTACTTACTAGACCGTGCCACTGGCACAGAGCAGTGGTATATTAAAGTTCACCCTGGGTGAAAGAGTAGCAGGGAGGTACAGAAATGTGAAATTCTAGGGAGGCTAGGGTATGGACCAGTGCAGGAGAATTCAGAATAGAAAGGGCACTGCACATATTCTATGTTCTTTAAATGTTTAAAACAGGCAGAAGAAATTAGAAATCATGAGTGAATAAAGCTGGCAAGTTTCCCTTTCTGCTCCATCCACACAGGTTGTTAAATGACTCTCCTTGCCATGGTAGCAGAGAGCCTGCCAGGAGTGCATTAAGCATCATGATTAATGTCTGTCACACATTTATTCTCTCATCTTCCCCTCAGCAGGTGGTGTGTATATGCGGTGTGGGTTTTTTTGTAGGTTTAAAGAAAACAAGACTGTTTGCAAAGATGCTTGTATGTGTGAAAGGAGACAATGTCAAAGAAATGGAATGTGTGCTTGAAGAAAGGACTTGTGGTGGCTCAGAGTTCCTGGAAACCAGGCTGAACAAGGAACAAATTGCCTCCATAAAGCTTCTGTCTCCATTGCAGATGATTTCTGCTCTTCTTGTAGAGACTTCTCGTGAGTCAGAAGTAGTAAAATCACAGTCATTGTCCCTTAAATTTGGATTGCCTTTTAAAATATTTAGTCACATTCAAGATGAGGTCATGTAACTTGAACTTTGTCGGTGCTGCCTTCCCACACTTTCAGTGGCAGAAATCTTTCATGTGCTTATGACCACCTCTTTTGCGTAGAGTGTGTTCTGGTCTACTCTGTCTGGAGTTTCCTTATGTTACTTGATAGGCTTACTGAATGTCTAAATGCTGGAACGATGGAGACGTGCATACCAAGTGCAGCCAGAGGTGCTTATGCTTTAGTGTATTTATGACTGGAAATAAGGCTTAATGTCCTGGTTTGAGCTAAATAGAACT
>NW_010204201.1:0-218 GCF_000695765.1 Mesitornis unicolor
CAGGCCACAATAGTCCACTGTTAATCTCCATCAGTCTCCACAGCTGCTATCCCCAAAGCCTACTTGTACCCTTTTGGGTCTTTGAAGTTCCCTTTCTGTAGAAAGTCTATGCCCAGAATGCACTGAGCATCTGGGCCAGTTACAATACAATGGCAGTGGGTTTGTTGTGCCACCTAGCCATATTCTCGCCATAGTCAGTCAGGGTGTACCACAGCGAA
>NW_010204202.1:0-12374 GCF_000695765.1 Mesitornis unicolor
GGGTGACAAAACGTTGATTGCTGAGGTGCCTTAAGGAGACCACCCTGGAAAATGTTTATTTTGGTTTTGTTTCACTGATATTTTGTTTATTTCATGGTTTCCAGTATGAATTTAATGGATAGGCCGCTTCCCTCTGACAGTGAGTTTCAAGGAGACCACCCTGGAAAATGTTTGTTTTGGTTTTGTTTCACTGATATTTTGTTTCTTTCATGGTTTCCAGTATGAATTTAATGGATAGGCCGCTTCCCTCTGACAGTGAGTTTGCTCCTCTTACCCCATTACTGCTAATGAGACAGAAATCTGTTTTAAAAACCCACAACAAACCCACCTTGAGTCCACATCCAAGAATGCTGTATTCAGCATCAAAAGTCACCTTGACAGGGCCGTAGTAGTGTCAAGATATCTTCCTGGTTTTCTGGAACCTAACAGCAAGAGCATGTGATGAAATCACTCCCACTACAGGCCCTCATGCCCTGAGAGTTTTTTGGGGAGGGTATCTCACTTCTGTGTGGATCTTTTGGGCTGTTGCAGCTCAAATGTAGGAGATAACGTCTGGCTGAGGTGTGGAATGGAGAGGATGAAGCAAAAACGTTAGTTCCAAAAGAACTTTAAATAGTGGGGGGCTCTTTATAGAAGTTTAAATGTCTCTACAGAACAGCTTGTGGTTGTGTTGTGGCTTTTTTGGTTTCAGTGACCAAACGGAAAAGTTAAATTTTGTTAGGGGAAGTGATGTGACGTTTGGAGTTGCCCACAGTACGACGTGGTTATTTTGCAGGATTCATGATCCTGCTGGCAAGGTGTAACCAAAATGCAGGCCTCTCCAGAGGCATCCTTAGTCTTTGACACTCTCTTCAGTAGGCGAGTCCTGTGATGTCTCTAGAGTAGCGAGGATGTCTTGTTTCTCTTGACACTCTTCTAACACTGTCGGAGCTTTTAGGATCCAGGTTTCTTTGCATCTTCTGTCGAAAGGGAAATTGTTGTAATGTTCTACTTGGAAAGGTCCCAGTGGAATAAATTTGAAGCTGATCGTTGCCTCCCCTGCTTTTACAAAGTCTGGTGTGTGTGTGTGTAGTACGTCAGCTTCTGAACTGATTTTGGTTGGGTAGGTGGGATTTCTTAAACATACTCTTTAAAACTGGTAAATTTAACTGTCATTGCTGCTGTTACAGTTACGTGAGCTCACTTATACGCCTGTACCTTATTTTTCTTGTGGGAATGGTCTGTACTGATAGAAGCATCTGCCCACAACAGTAATTGTGAGTGGAGGCAAGAGGAGATGGTTTGTGTATGGTGGTGTCAGTCCCAAATGTCAGAAGAACGCCTCCCATCCCCAGAAGTCGTAGAAAGTTGTTTTCAAGTCTAGTAGCGGGTGATCCGTTTGGTGTGAGCGGTACTGCTCACTGCAGGCGTAGTAGATACAAACCAAACCTTTGCTGTCTGTCTGAGCCTCTCTTGCAAGAAAGCAAAGCATCAGAATCTGAAGTCTGTGCAGTATCCCGTTATTGAATATTAACTGAGCGCATGGAGCTGTACATATTGTATTTCTTAGTTAGAAAACAAAGCCAAACTAAGTGCTGTCTTAGCATGTCACTAGGTAAAGCACCTTCAAAAATTACTCTCTTTGACCACAGAAATGACTACAAGACTTTCTTGTCCCCCACTTAGTGTTCTACTGAATAGTCACTTCTGGAAAAGTCATGTTGTATTGTTATATCTCTCTGGTTTTGGACTGATGTGGCTTTTTGGGATTTGTTTTGTTTCTCTTCCCTCCCAGTAGAGATGTTCAGCTTCAGAGTTCAGAGTACCGCAACCTCGGTGCTGCTAGAGGAACCCATCATTTATTTCAAATCCATTTGCAGGAACTCATTTGTATGTGGCTTGAAACTTGTGCACACTGACAGTGGATTCCTGTTTTAGTTTGCAGCAGGGTGAAAACACTGGACTACCAATACTGTGAGCCTTGTAACCCCTCTGAACCTCTTGTTTTTTAAAAAGGCTTGCAGAAGGAGAGCAGATCTTATCTGGTGGAGTGTTGAATAAACAGAAGAGCCACGATGACATTGTTATGGAGTTTGGTGACTCTGCATGCTTTACACTCTCCTTACTGGGACATGTCTACTGGTAATGTTGGGTTTTTTTAATTTTGTCTAACAAAGCTTGGGGTCTTTTTATTCAACCAAGCCCATTTTAGTTAAATATACTTTTAGTCACCACAGGGTGTACACTTGTCTCTGGGTTATGTGGCCTGCACAATTTTGGAGTATGATAGATGCAGGTAGAGCATTGTGGAAGCCTCTCACTTGGGAATGCAGGAATGGTTTGTGTTCCACCCAGAGCTTCTGACTGACTGAAAACACACACTCCTCTGCTCCAGATTGCTAGGCATGCAATCTGAGAGTCTCTTTTTCTTATATATCCTTGGGTTTGCTCTGTACTCTCCCCCAAGAGAAACTTTCATGCCTGTTTCTCAGCGTTGCCATTTTGATTTCCTTTTCTGTCTGTTTTACAGATGTGTAGCTGTACCCTTCAAATGAAAGTTTTGAGGCCTGTCAGTCACTCCTCTTCTCCAGATTGCTAGGCATGCAATCTGAGTCTTTTTTCTTAATATCTTTTTGGGTTTGCTCTGTATTCTCCTCCAAGAGAAACTCTCATGCCTGTTTCTCAGCGTTGCCATTTTTATTTCCTTTTCTGTCTGTTTTACAGATGTGTAGCTGTACCCTTCAAATGAAAGTTTTGAGGCCTGTCAGTCAGAATAACTTTACAAATTTAAGCGTTTTGCTTTCGCCTAGATACAAGAACAGTTTCAGTAATTGAATAGGAATAGTGGGGTTCTTGGGTTATTCCCTAATATACCTGTTCCTACAAAAATTATTTCAGAGGTAGCTGTCCTGTAGCCAGATACTTGGGTGTTCAATTTGGGCCCTAATTTATATGCAAGAATATTATCCATAGATATTTAAAATGGCTGGAAGTCTATCAATCAGGTTGCTGTTTCCAAAAAAGAAAAAGCTATTGCAAAGAACAACGTATTTCTAAAACAAAAATTCCCCATCTCTACTTGTGCTTAAGTAGCCTTGAGGCCTGTGTCAAAGTAACTTTCATCTGGGTCTAAATATGTCAAATAACTTCAGAAGGACTCAGTATTGCTCTGTGGCCTGACAAATGGGGAATGTTGCTGTGTCTCTCACCATGTTTTTGTTTTTTGAACTCCTCTCCTGGAAAGCTATCTTGAACAAAAGTGCTAAAGTTTCCCTATAAACTGTTACATTTCTCTTGCAGCAAGACAGACCGGCTTGCCAAAGGATCAGAATGTTACCAAAAGAGCCTTAGTTTAAATCCTTTCCTCTGGTCTCCTTTTGAATCGCTGTGTGAAATAGGTGAGTCTGCAGAACTGTTTTACCAGTGAAGATGTTTTCTACACCTCTGGTTTTGTCCAATTTGCTATCACCATGTGGCAAGGTTTATTTTACTCCTTGCCCAGAACTAGTACGGCACGTGCCAGAAGAATTCATGGGGAGTGGTTTTGGGAGCAATAATGTGTTTAATACTTTGCCAGTGTTTAGAGCCACTTTTATTTCCTTCCACTTCCACTACTTACACACTTGTGGATTTAGCAATACCATATGTTTTTCAACCTACAGTTAGTGAACTCTTAGAAACTCTGCTTCTGAGAATAACTTAAATCTATTTTTTGCTAAACCTGATTGTCCAGGCTTTTATAGTGGAAGAACACCTCTGATTTAGCACAGGGGGTTTTAAAACAATGAATTAATAATGCACACCCCATAAAATACCTTGCCCCTGTCTTTGTTTCAGACTGAGTATTCAGCATGTCGACTCAGGAATAACTCCATTTAAATCTGCTTTCAATCTTACAGGTGAAAAACCAGACCCTGACCAAACGTTTAAATTAACATCTTTACAGAACTTCAGCAGCTGTCTGCCTAACACTTGCGCCACATTGGTATCTAATCACAACATATCCCATAGACAGCCAGAGACTGTCCTCATGGAAACGCCTCAAGACACAATTGTGAGTTTTGCTCAAATCGTTGCGTTTAAAGCAGCCTGTCCAGCTTAACTGAAAAATGCTGACTAGACACAACACTGAGTATCTAACAGCTGCCTTCTGCTTTTCAGGAGTTGAACAGAATCAACCTAGAATCCTCCAACTCAAAATATTCATCCTTGAACACTGATTCGTCTATGTCTTACATTGACTCGGCTGTGATTTCACCAGACGCTGTCCCTCTCGGGTCAGGAACTGCCATATTGTCTAAACAGGCTCAAAATAAACCAAAAACTGGGCGGAGTTTACTGGGAGGACCCGCGGCTTTGAGCCCGCTGACTCCAAGGTAAGTCCTTGAGGTGGACGATTTCTGTCTACAGCTTTGCTGCTGCTGGTGTTTGATTTGAAACTGGAAAGATGTCTGGTGCTGCACAGCGTACTGGAACGTGCATGTTGATAACATATGACAAGTAATGCTGCAGAAGCAAAAGTGGAACAATGTCTAGAACTGCTCTTGGTCCCAGTGTTCACCTCTTCTTCTGCTTTTATAAACAAGCAGTTGGTATTTCTGATTAGAAGAGAGGAACTGTTATTGCGGTGTTCACACTGGAAAAGTCTTTTAAAAGAGTATATTTTTGCTCTGAAATAAGCTCTTAAGAGCATTCCTTGAGGAACAGCTCTCTCCTAAAGAGCATGTAAATAGATGCTCTGTCCTATATAGCGTTTCATTTAAACAGCCTTATGTTACAAGCAATTAATAATTGGATGGTCTGTGCCCAGGAGTTATTACGCAAGTAGGAAAAGTTTTGTGGCTTTTAATTTAAAGAATAAGATGATTTTCTATTGAAGTGTGCTATACAGACAAAGACAGTAAGGTATTAGAGGGTTAACATAAATCAGTGAAGTAGTTCTGAAATAGTTGATGATTTGGGTCTGTGAATGTCTAACATTCAGACGTTGACCCTTCCTCTTCCTTTTGTTCTCAGCTTTGGAATTTTGCCACTAGAAACCCCAAGCCCTGGAGATGGATCATATTTACAAAACTACACAAACTCCTCTTCTGTAATTGATGTGCCATCCACAGGAGCACCTGCCAAGAAGGTATCTTGCGTTCTGGGATGTGCTTGCTGCTCTATGAACTTGACATTGCGTTGTACTGTAAAGAAAAATCCATAATATAGTAAAAAAATGTTGCACGTGAGCTGAATTGTGCAGATAGTGAAGAACCCAGCTTATCTACTGCTTACACAGAAGTTGATTGCAGCCTCTTGTAGTGTTAGAAATGGTTTGGGTTAATTGGGAATTAAATTTGTCCCATTTGTCGCCCACATATACTTACAGGCTAGTGAGGTTGAGGGGAAGAGGAGCAGTTTAATTTGACTACAACTGGTCAGCTCTTCAGACAAACTCTTTAGACTTTTCTGAAGCGTTAGTTTAGGTGTAGAGGAAAGTAAAAATTCTTTTATTCCATCCGAAACTGTCATAGTTGCCACGGTGATAAATGAGAGGTGGAATTGTCAGTGACAGTTGAAGAACCGTTTGTTCCTTTCTAAAAACAAAAAACCTGAGGGTTTTTCCCTGTATTTTTAGTATATCTAGAAGGAGGGATGCTAGTGTTGTAAGTGTCCAACTCTAAAGTAAAAACTTGGTGCGAGTAAGTGTTGAATTCCTCAAAGTAGAACCTGGATTTCCACGTTTGCTCTGGACAAATCAGTCGGTGCTCAGCTTGCTGTGCTGCTCTGTGAGAGACATTTGGGAGCTGTTAAAACTCATTCTTCTCTCATTGACCAAAAACTTAAAAGGATAAAAGCCAGTAGGCTGATAATTTGTCTTTATTACTATTATTTTTTCCCCTTTGGATATTCTCCTGACGCTGGAATTCCTGACTGGGAATTCTGCAGTCTCATTGCATGAGTCATTACGGTATCCTGACTCTGGACACCTCATTACTGCAACACTTTCTATCAGTTCTTCCTCCTCCTTTTTCTGTTGTTCTGTTGGGACTGTGCTGTCCCAGAACAGTCAGCTTTTATGGCTGATCCAGTTCCCATCCTGCAGTTGCCCAGGACAAACCAGTTTTCCATAGCTGAGCTGAAAACAGTGGGTTGCGGTGGATCGTGCGTATGTAGGAAGGTGGATTGTCACGAGTCTGAAAAACTGAAGTAGTTAGCAAAGTGGAGCTCTTCAGTGTAGTACTTACCTGCATTTAATCTCTCATGTGTACTAGAATGGGGAATTAAGTTTATATTTGCTGCTTTTTTTGTTGCATTCCTAGGTATGGTGCAACAGCACTGAGGTGTAAATTCCACTGATCCGTGCATCTGCACCGGTGTTATACCCAAACACAACAATTTAATAATACATTTTAGTAAACAGCTTGGAATTCTGATACATGCTCTGTCCAATGCAAATAATTACTTGGCCGGTTTCACTTCTGCTCTTCAAATTACCGAGTTAGCAAAGGTTTAGTGTCGCTGCGGCTAGAATGTGCCTGACTTAACGGAGGCAGTTTCCTAGGAAACACTTACGTAAATGAATGAAACATGAGGATGAATCCAAAGGCTTCCTATCTGAGTGGGCAAGCACGATTGCTGGCTGCCTAAACTGTCCTCTGATAACAAAGAAATTGAGAAGGGAAGGACAGGACACCAGAAGTCGGATAATGCACAGACTGGCATTGCTCGTGCTGTCATTGATCCCACTTGCTGATTTCTGGCGTCTTAAAGGACATCTCTTCCAGCACCGAGTTGAATGTTGGTGTCCCTGGAGTGGGCAGAAGGATAGGGTTTGAGCTTTCTTTACAAGGCAGGGAGAGCAGGATCTGTTCACAATCCTTTCTAGGAAGCCTACACATCAGACAACGCATTTCTATCTGAACTTGCTCTTCAGGTCTCAGATTCACAGTCAAGTTACCGCAGCTCGAAGTTCCCACACCTCAGCTGTGCAAGGGTAGGCATCAAGTTGCACACTTTAGCTCTCTGAAGGTGTGTGAAGATACAAGACCACATTTTGGTGCTAAGTCATGCTACGTGCTTGTATTCTGTGGCAAATAAAAGGCACAAAAATGGGTGTGCGCACAAAGCGTTGCTCAACTGACGTGCAGTAACTTGCTGCTGCTCCGCGTTAACTTGACTGCAGGTCTCTGTGGATTAACTTTATGCTGCGCAATGCAGGTCCCTTTTTGATGAAGCAGTTTATATCTGCTCCAGAGGCTTGTGCAGTAATGGTTTAACTTGTGTAATACTGATTTACGCTATAAACAGGGGAGCGGCAGGCTCAGGTGTTGCACAGCGAGTGTCTCAATGAGGCATTAGTGGTGGATGCCTTCTGGATGTGACAGTGATACGAGAATTCAAATCTTTTCTTTCTGTGATTGTGTTTTTGTACAACTTTCTGTGGAGAAGGCACTTTAAAGATGACATCTTCTAGTTCCCTTTTATTCTTGCACAAGCATCTTAACATATAGTTTCTTGCCACTAGATGGAGATTTTATATCTTTCAAATGATGTGCATAAAGTTGGTAAACCCAGTATTTTTGGCATTGTAATGGGTAGAATGAGAAACACTCTTGATGATTGCCTCTTTGGATGAGGGGGAACCTCACCCTTTATTGAAATAATCAGTATTTAATCCTTCTTTGTGCAGTGTTTGGGCAGAATGGGTTTGATTTGGTATAGCAATGATTTGGTATAGCAGTGACTGAGACTCCTTAGTGACATAATAACAAACCTGTAGAAACTTCGTGTTATGCAGACTGTCAGCAGGATGAGCCAAGCTGGAACAAAATCTGTCTTCTCGCAGAGCGGAAATAGCCGGGAAGTCACTCCAATTCTTGTTGCACAAACACAGAGCTCTGGTCCACAGACAAGGTAGGGGAAGAAAAAGAAATCATCTTGGTATTACCTTTTGCATCTCCTTTCTTGAAGGAATTTGGTGCTTTATTTGCCCAACTTTTGTGGATGTTCCTGCAGAATTCCTCTTCGGATGAGGAAGAAGTGTGGTTTTTTTTCTGTTAGGTGAAATAACTCCAATGTATAAGTAGGAAACTCGTGCATGGTGGTTGGTCTGTTTGTTTTAAATCTCCTTTGCAGTTAAACTGTTTTATGAATAAATGAAACAGTAGCTGGAAGGAAATTCTGCCCGTGTTCTTGACATGCAACAGATTTGTTTTGGTTTGTTTTCTTTCATCCCTTCAGGTGGGAATGTCTGTGCTATGGTGTTTGAGCATTCTTGTTTAAAACAAAAGTAAAAGCTGTTTTCACTAAAAATAGAGCTAAGAACTTCATTGCTAAACGTGCCGTTTGTTTTCAGTACAACACCTCAGGTATTGAGCCCAACAATTGCTGCTCCACCAAACGCGCTGCCTCGAAGAAGCTCTCGCCTGTTTACCAGTGATAGCTCTACAACAAAGGTAAAAACTTCACGTATTTTGCAAACTTGTGGGTTTCTGCGCTAATAATTTCCCTGTATGCACAGCAGTTCTAGCAGCTTAAGAGCAGGTTCTGTAGGAGCAAAACTTATGAAATATCTGGCTGTACAAAACACATCGCAGTGCCATAATATGTTATTTTTAAGCTCTCAAGAGTGCTCAACTAAAACAGTAGCAAGAGCATCACAAACAAGAAGATACACGCTGGATTAAGTGCAGTGGTGCTGCGAGCTGTCGGCTCGTTTGGTAGAGGTTGTGTTGTTCACATATTTATTGAAGAATTAATTTTGAGCAGGTACTTTTGGGTGTTTTTTTCCCAAATCAAAGTTATTCTCATATCTGTTTTCTGCTTTTCAAACAGTGGAGCAGAACACCAAAGAGCAAATACTCTGGGCTGTGGTGTGCACGTTTGCTTTTTAAAAATGAACTACTAAACACATTCAATAAAGTTACTGAGTATCTGTGTACTGAAGTGTAAAAGTCCAATGGCTGGGCATTGTTGTGTAACTTTACACAATTCACTTTCATGATTACTTACCTGAATTTAAGAGTTTTATATCTGTAACTCTTTTCTTGCAGGAAAATAGCAAAAAATTAAAAATGAAGTTTCCACCTAAGATTCCGAACAGGAAAACAAAAAGTAAAACAAATAAGGGAGGAATAACTCAACCAAACTTAAACGACAGTTTGGAAATTACCAAACTGGACTCTTCCATCATTTCAGAAGGGAAAATTTCTACTGTTGCACCACAGATCCAGGCTTTCACGCTACAGAAGGCAGCAGCAGGTCTGTTTGATCGCTATTGGACTGTAGTAGAGTAAAACTTCTTATATTTATATTTTAAGTTTAAATCCAAAAAGGTTTGCTCCGAGGTTTCTTTTTCTGTTTCAGTTAACCTGCAGCTATTGCCTTTGTATAATTATAAAGACATTGAATTGAGTGTCTTCTAGTTAACGTATAAAGAACATGTGAAGAAGTAGTAAAAAGCAGCTCGTTGTAAGCAGAGACGTCTTACAGGCTCTGGTCCTTATTAATTCTTGAAATATTTTCAGGCAAGATCCTTGGAAACTGATTCAAAGGAATTATGAGTAACCCGGTCATCTCCCCTCAAAATTGGGTTTATGTAGTCTGTGCTCCCTTCATATTTCCCATTTGTTTTAAAACAAGCCTTGATTCAGATTGTCAGACAATCCCAGGCAAACTGCTGAATTCCTCTCTTTTGGCTCGATCATGTTTCCAGGCAGCAAGAAGATGTATCCATGGATACCAGACATGTGGAAACTGTTGGGTCCTAACAAAATGTTTGAATAGCTGCTGTCAATGCGAAGCTGCAGTTGCTCTGAGCTCCAGAGTTTGTTCCTGAGCGTTTGCTGGCTTAGGAAGTCATTGCTGTCTGACTGCTGTTACAAGGGCTCACGTTTAGAATATTATGCCAAAGTTAAGAGTGCATAAGCCTGTGTTTGGGAGCTCCTGAAAGATTTTCATAAGCAAATTCAGGAGCAGCGCCTGCCACAGCGAAGGGCTTATGGGATTAGCAGTTTCAAGTAAATAAGTCTCAGCTGTCTTCTCTTCCACTTTTATTTATTGTATTTTTCTCCTAGAAGGTTTGATGAGCCTTCTCCGTGACATGGGGAAAGGTTATTTAGCCTTGTGTTCGTACAACTGTAAAGAAGCGATAAATATTTTAAGCCATTTACCATCTCACCACTACAACACTGGCTGGGTGCTGTGCCAAATTGGGAGAGCTTACTTTGAGCTTGCAGAATACATGCAGGTAGGAACTGTGTGGGGTTGGTTCTTGCTCTTTTCACTTCTTTTTTGCGTAGCTTTGCACAAAATCCGCAGACTTCCTGCGAAAGCTATAGGAAGTTTACAGCTGAGATAATTGTGTAAACATTAAAGTTATACCTGGAATGGATTTAGAGCTCAAATCTGCATGAGTCGTCATTCAGCTTTCCTGAAGAGGCTGAGTTACACTTAAATTTCTTTTAATGTTAATTTCTCTTGCATCCAACTGCTGGGGTCTCCTCCTTGCCTCTCCATGTCTTCGCCAACAGCTGTGCTGATACAGCTGTGCTGTAGTGTTGCAAATCAGATCACACTCAGTTTTGAGTTCTAAACCCAAGAACTTCTCTCACCCTTTTTAGTTAATGCAGATCACGTCCATGACCTAGTTTCCTTTGCAGCCTTAGAAATGGCAGCACTGGGACAGCTGAGGTGATGTCAAAGTGCTTCAGAAACAGTTACAGGTGATCCCGAGTTTAACTCTCCTTGTCACTGTGGTCCTTACTGATGTGCCCATTTCCTCAGAAGTTTTTAAAGCACTTTTTAAGAGATGGTGTGCAGGAAAAAAAATGCAGTAGGTTTCGGAAGCACTGTATGCACAGTGTGACTAGGGATGGAGCACACTTTGAAAACTGAGGCTACAGACCCTAATGATTTCCTAAAGCAAAGCTTCTTCCCTTGCTGCTGCTCTGAGTGTTGTAACCTCACACTTAAGTTTATGAAAGAGATATCTGTGTCGGAAAGACTTCGTTCATCAGCTGCTGATAAGCATAGCTGTCTCAAAGTAAAGCACAGCACATAAATGTGTTGTCACATCCTTGTGCACCTATTAGAGTGGTTACTAATCAGAACTGGCCCATAAAAGCGTGCTACGCTTTATCTGATTTTGTGGGTAGCTTTTTTGCCCTGCTTGTGCGCTGCGATAGAAGCAGTAATGTAATCTGAGTCAGCAGTAGGAAGGGCTCACTGCATTTCTGCTGGCATGACTATATTGGGGTATAATCACTTCCTTTGCTTGAAGGGGAAGTTACAGGACTTGCAACTCTGTGTAGTACGCTTAAAAAGCAAAGAGGATGCTCAGTCAGGATATATGAGGCTTCTAACCTTGACCTGTGTGCTGTGCTTCGGCGGGTGGAATTTTGTTTTAAGTCTAATTTCTGTTCACAGGCTGAGAGAATATTTTCAGAAGTAAGGAGGATTGAAAACTACAGAGTAGAAGGCATGGAGATCTACTCGACTACACTGTGGCATCTGCAGAAAGATGTTGCTCTTTCAGTTCTTTCAAAGGATTTGACAGACATGGATAAAAACTCACCGGAGGTATAAAATGCTTGAATGAGAAGAGGGAGACTGCATGTGGCAAAATCAATGACTGAGAACAAAGCGCTGAGCTCTAATCTACTTCAGCTGTATTCTCTTGTGAGAGCTGCATGGCAAAACCAGAGAGGGAGGTGGCAGAGTTGTCTGTTGAACTGATGATGCCTGAAATGGCATCTTCGAATTAGAATATCAGCTTACATGGAACGGGTTGAAACCTTTTATCTGTTAATGGTTATTTACATTTGCATTGGCACCGCTCATCCAGGAAGGTCATGGGTTATTCAGTCACTCCTACTGCTGTCAGTATGCAGAGATAAGGAATAGCTTTTTCCTGTACCACCTCTTAATTGCTGTAGTTAATTCACTGGCACTTGAAACACATTTGCTCTAGAATTTATTTTCAGCCACAGTGTTGCACATTTTTATGCTGAAGTCCATTAAACTGCAGCGTGTGGCGATATAAAGTCACGATGCGCAAAAAGCCAAGTATCTTTTAATGAGTGCCACAGTAAAAGTAATAGATGTGTGCGTTTATAAACGTGCTCTCAACAGAGCTGAGAAAACTGTACATTACAGGGAGGAGCCTTTGCCGTTGGAGGAGAGAGTCCTGGCTATGTTGTCTTGTTAGCTTGTCTAATAGTGGAAAAATCAAAGCCAGTGAAGCCACTGGTAGGTGTAGTAAGATAGTGTGGAGAGAAGAAAGTGCAGGTTCTATTACAGGGAGTGGAGAACAGTTATGCCATTTGGCAGCGATGCTAAAAATTTGGGAAAGCAAGGGGCCCTGGGCTGTGGTGCTTCACAACCTCAGTGCTGATTGCTGAGCAGGAGGG
>NW_010204202.1:12405-17359 GCF_000695765.1 Mesitornis unicolor
TGAAGTTGTTGTTCTGCAGGTTTCCAGATTTGTCAGTTGGAGGGAGCTGAAGAGTGAAAGTCACTGTACCGTCTCCCCCTTCATTGTTCTTAAATATCCAAGATGTTTTATTTCTGGCATTTTTAACAGCTTCAGAAGCTTTAGTCATCAGTGTCTAATTGGCACAAACTTGTTGGGTGTCCTTAGATTCTCCATTTCTTTATTTCAGCTTCTCCTAACTATAGGATGTGTTTAAGGGTATCTGCCTCTCGGGAATGAGACTGAACTGTTTTGTTGTTGTTATTTTTTCAGCTAGGAGGAAGTTATATATAATTATGTAAATCGAGATGGAAAAATCTGTTCAGCTCGAACTGAGTCACTCTGAGTTGTAAAAAGCGTGCTAATTTTGCGATGCTGTTTTTATTAGGCTTGGTGCGCTGCAGGAAACTGCTTCAGCTTGCAACGGGAGCATGACATTGCAATCAAGTTCTTCCAGAGAGCCATCCAAGTTGATCCAAACTATGCTTATGCCTACACCCTGTTGGGGCATGAATTTGTGTTAACAGAAGAACTAGACAAAGCTTTAGCTTGTTTTAGAAACGCGATCAGAGTCAACCCTAGACACTATAACGCATGGTAAGTTTTGCTTCATCCCCCTCCTTTGCACATGATACAGACCTCCTTTTGGGGAAATATCTTCTACACGCTGCTGCTGCTATCGTTTCTGAAGATGTGGGTCTCATCTGTTTATTAAACAGTGACTTCCACATGGAGGGCAAGAAACTGGAGCTTTTTTGGTTTCCACAGATGATCTTGGCTGTATTACCCCATGGATTTAGGTCTTCTGTGCAGCACTCCTCATGCATTCTTCAGTTGCAGTTGGGCAGATGAGAGATTTTCCCCTTTATGCCTCAGGATACAGTCAGTTTCTTACAGCTTTTTCTGTGGGGAAAAATACACAAAGCAGTAAAATTTAGGTCTGCTAGCGTAAAACACTTAGCCTCGAGAAACTTTTGCATGGTTTTTACCCTGTAGCTGTTCAGTCTATCTTCCTGTGTGTCAGATATCAATTCTTTAAAGTACTCAATTGAGAAGAAAGAAGAACATAACTTTATACATGGCTTTTTCCCCACAAGAAATAGTTTCTGACTCTGGATGGAGTTGGCGAGTCTATAGCCCATTTCTGCCAGGTAATATTCACTGACAAAGGCCAGTTTGGTTGAGAGAGGTCTCACTTAATAGAATTGTTTTTCTGCTTGCAGGTATGGGTTGGGAATGATTTACTACAAACAGGAAAAATTCGGTCTAGCAGAAATGCATTTCCAGAAAGCACTTGATATCAATCCTCAGAGCTCAGTCTTACTGTGTCACATTGGAGTAGTAAGTAGATTCCACTTAACTCTTTCCTTGTGTTTTAATCTACTTCTGTACTTTATTTGCAGTAGGAAAGTCATTCTGAATGTTTCTAGCAAAAAAACCCCAACAAACCAACAAGTTTAGAGTACCTCTTGGTGGATCTTAAGTGCCATGTGAATGAATAATCACAGCATTAATATGCCAGAAAAGAAACCCTCCTCTCTCTCCAAACTACTTGTAGCCAGTAATGAAATTATACTATCAGGTCATGTTTGAGAGTCTGCCAAAATAGTAGTGACGTGAAAATCAAGCCTATGTGCAGATATTAATGTGAACAGAGTATTTATAGGGGTTTTTTTTATACTTCAGTAAGAAAATTAAGTGGTTATTAACTGCATGCCCTTGAACCAGCACTTCCAGTTCTATAAAATGCCAAGGTACCTGTGTCACCTTTCACAGTGCAGTATTTTTCTGTCCTGGCCGTACGTCCTCGTTGCCCTCATTCCAGTCACTTGCAGATGTGACAACTTAGGCCACTTCATGCCGAGCAGAGTTTTAAGTAGCAGGCAGCTACTTCAGCCCCCATCCATTCAATTAGATTTACAGGGCTATTTGAAAAGTTGGTCATTTATCCATCTGCTGTTGTGATCCTTAGAAATGGTTCTCAGATGCTCATGGTGGTGACTTCGGGCTGTGTAAGCGTGATGGATGGCTACCTGCTGGCATTCATTTGCCTTCTGTG
Organism: Mesitornis unicolor; assembly: GCF_000695765.1. Taxonomy (NCBI): domain Eukaryota; kingdom Metazoa; phylum Chordata; class Aves; order Mesitornithiformes; family Mesitornithidae; genus Mesitornis; species Mesitornis unicolor. The sequence continues at coordinate 14,483 of NW_010204202.1, forward strand.
TGGCAGCAAAGCTGTGTCAAATTCTACAGGGGTAGTGGCTGCTTCTCACTTATGTACAGAGGAAAGCATTGAGTTTGCTCCTGGCCAAAGGTTAAATGACTTCTGTAAGCCACTGAGTGGGGAGAACGTTTTGAGGTAGAGATGAGACGTGGTGCAGTTTTCTTCCTGTGAGAAAGCTTGTTAAGACCTGGTCTAGAATTGGACAAATATAATATATTTTTTTAAAAGAACAGAATGTATGTAAATGCAGTCAAATGGGTTTGTCCTTGTCTGGCAGATGAGCTGGCATTTTCCCTTTTCAAATGGTTTGTTCTTTCTGTAATAGGTCCAGCATGCACTGAAAAAATCGGAAAAGGCTTTGGATACTTTAAACAAAGCTATTAACATTGACCCCAAGAACCCGCTATGCAAATTCCATAGAGCTTCTGTATTGTTTGCAAATGAAAAATACAAGGTAAGATTTGGTACATGTAGGCAACCGTAAGTTATCTTTAAATTGCTGTAGCTGGGGGTGGGGATGCACTGGAAGCAAACGTTTGCAGATTAACACTGGGTAGCATCGGGGCTTGCAGGAAAAGCCTGGGATGTTGGCCTGTCTTGTAGAGGCTGACAATGAAGCATTTGCTTCATGGGAAGGGAACGTGTTAAAGGGAATACGTTAAACTTTTTGATTGTTATAAAATCTGGGGCCAACAGGTGATGCTTTTTAAAAAATTATTATTATTTTAGTCTGACACTGGAAAAAGTAAGGGAAATTATTGCAGCTGTCACCAGCCTGTGGCTGTATCATGAGTTTATACTGAATCACTGACAGAAAGGCTCAGCAAACTGTCCCATAACTAACTACAGCTACCTCAAAGGCTGTGTTAGCGAGTGAAAAATAAGCAGCTATGCAGTTCTGGTCTGATCCCCTGCTGACCTGCACCCTGTTTAGAATAAGCAAAGATCTTCCCACAGTCTCTTTCCAGTGACTCTTGTCCTTTGGCCTTATTTTGGCCACAGAAGACAAGCTGCAGTCTGGCTTTTGAAACCTCGCTTCAGAAACATGTGTGCACATGTGAAGGGAATTTGTAGAATTGTAGACATTTTTCTCTTAGATTCCTGACTGAACCAATCAAATAGAAAATGTATTAAAGACTTGATGACCTGCCCATTTCTTGATTGTAAAATTCAAAAGCAGAAGACAATACAAGAGGAAAATAGAGTAAATTTAATAGTCTGTCTTATTGGCCCTGCACTACTGAAGGAACTTGTTGGCCGTGGTGAAGTGATGTTTTAAGAAATAAAACTTCAGGACTCAACTCTTTATCAGGTTGAGACTTGCAGGACTAAAACTACACCATTCACATAAACTACATAAAACTTAATGAAATGTTTTTTGTTTTTAGCACTAGTAATAAGGGAATTTTGGTGGTGTGATAAATTTGGCTGGTGTCAGGTAAATAAATGTAGGTTTATACTTTCGTTTATATAGCAAGCCCTAACTTGCAATTGTCCTCACATGAATGAGTTTTAGGAGGCTGAAGGGAACTTTTTATAACTAAAACCAATGTTGATCTCTAAGTGCAGACTAAATATTTTTAGGTGGAACTTATTAATAGTGCCAGGTTACTCTCACAGCAGAATAAATTGCTCCAGTGGCAACAACTAGTTTAAAAGTAAAGTAGAAGTTTCACTAAATATTTTGGACTTCAAATTTGAAGTATAAACTCGGTCATCACTTGTAGAAGTCCACAGATACATCTCTAGAGCTAAAACCTTTCAAAAGCAAAGGCTTGAGAGCAGTACATCCAGCACAAAATACATCAGTGTTCTTTTTCAGAAGCCAAATACACTGAAAAAGCACCTGCTGTAACCACACTGTCAGCTCCTTGTCTTCTACCCTGCTAGGAGTGATAGGACATTTTATGTCAGAGTTGTTTGCTGTGTTGTGGGAGACCAAAACCCAGTAAACTTGCTCTGTAACAATGGGGCTATAATGTGCTGCAATCTTCAAATGAGAAACTAATGTAAAAGGAATCTTAGATGCTTCTCGTGAGGTTGTACTGTTGTTCTTGACGGAATAGACTGCATGGAAATGCATGGGTTATTTTTTTTCACGTTAATGCTAAATCACAGTTGAGTGATGCTGTAACTGGTACTTACTATGCTGCTTTTTTCTTTCTCAGTCTGCTTTACAAGAACTTGAAGAACTGAAACAGATTGTTCCCAAAGAGTCTCTTGTTTACTTTTTAATAGGAAAGGTAGGTAAACCGAACTGTGATCGTAAGACCTCTGGTTTCCTTTGTTGCAGAAATGTTTGCCTAATAAGAAAACTCAATGTCTGTCACCGAGCTGCTTCTGTTTAGAGCAGTATTCTAAAAATTCCTGAAGCTTTAAATAAGGCTTGCTGCTCACAGTTTTGTGGTGTATCAGCCTTTAAAAGCAGAAGATGGTTATTGCTGGAGCAGCCTTCAGCTCTCTTTAAAACAAACCAAGAAAAAATAACCCAAGCCAGTGTTACTCTTTGCCTACTTTGATTTTACCATGGTTAACTTGAATGGTAATGAATTTTAAAAAGCAAGAAATTGATCCTGATAAAGATACTTCACTGAAAAGAGAGAGTGGTTAAACACACAGCCATGTATCATTCCCTGAAAATGGCACTCTGTCAAGACTTGATTCAATACAATAGCGACGATGTGATCAATGGAAAGCCTTGAAATTTTGAGGGATAGTCCATCCATCAGTCAGCAGTGTCGGTTGTGTGTGTGTAGCCATTAAAATAGTACAGCACACAATATTGCAACACGTTAGAAAGTGATTCATCAGCAGTGCTGAACAAGAAGTAATTGCAGAACGCTCCTAAGTCTCCATCCTCGATGTCCTTTCCTGCTG
>NW_010204202.1:17390-23935 GCF_000695765.1 Mesitornis unicolor
TGAGCTGGAGGAGGTTGTCAGTTTGAGAGTAAGACAAGTCTTTGGTGAGGCTCAGGAATGGGGTAGCACAGGAAAAGATGTCACTGGTTTGTCAGCTGTGTTCACATCCCAGCTGCCTTTGTGCTTAATGCCAGAGAAAAATAGTCTGGTAATAGGGATCCTCCTTCCTCGCTGTTGTCTCTGCTGATGTGCTTTAAATAAGTTCTGCGACTTCCTTCTGTGGGGTGTCTGTTCACTAGGAAGCAACAACACAAACTTTTCTATAGCAAAATACTGGATAACTCTGAATCAGCAAGATTCTTTATTTATTTATTTTTAATTAGAAAAAGGTAGAAGGATTTGTGTGGAATTTGTTGACTGATATTTGTCCAGGAGTAGCTGGACCTCTAAATTGACATTGGCATTGCCAAGCCTTGACAAACACAAAGTATTTTCACTGTTTCAAATGCTTAACTCAGATAAATTACTTGTTCATCTGTCCTTAATGATAAGGAGAGCTTCAGTGCAAGTTGTGGTGACAGAGAAGGTAAATGTGCTGGATTCTGCAGTGCAGTGTTGTCTTGGAAAGGTGGCCGTTCAGTTTAGCAGGATGAGCTGGATGCCACTTGGTGTCCTGTTGTTTTCTCCACCTGCTGCTTGAGGATGTAAGAATGGCCCTGCTGAGTCAGATAAAAATCTGCCTGACCATCTATCCTGCCTTTGCTGGTCCTCGATGTGAGAGTTGTAGGAAAAAGGACAAGACCCATGGTGGTACATTAGAAATCTGAGACTTGGAACTTTTCCTGAGCCACAAGGAGATTCGGGGTTACGGTGACTCAAGAAGTTGAGTGTGTGATGAGGGGGCAAGACAAACCAGAACTTGTACACTAAGAGCTTTTACAGCACCCTGCTGCACGGTTCCAGAGCTTAAATTCATTTCTGGAGATCCACCCCCTTATGTCTTCTAAAATCAGCTGCTAGGGTCTTTTTAATTGGAGTCTTAAATAGAAACACTTGCTCACTCTTTCTGCACGCATTTGCTGTTTCCCTTGGGACTCGTACAATAAATGTTTCATATCTACCTTCTGTTGCATTTCATAAAATACCAGTTAACTGTGGCTTGGTATGTTTGTTGTCCAAACCTTCAAGTAGCAACTTCATGTAAATGTAGCCTTTTATGCTTTTGTTTTAGGTTTATAAAAAACTTGGTCAGACACATTTGGCTCTAATGAATTTCTCATGGGCAATGGACTTAGATCCCAAAGGAGCCAATAACCAGATTAAAGAGGCCATTGATAAACGCTACCTTCCAGATGATGAGGAACCAATAACTCAAGAGGAGCAAATCAGTGAATGTTACCCCTATGAATCAGGTTTGTATTTCCAACCCTTTGGCATTTAAGGACGTATTTCCACTGAGGTGGCAGGAAGAATCCCATGTTTAAGGGAAGCACTGCTCCGCTTTGCTGCTTGGCAAGTAAGAACACCAGAGCCTGTTCATTCAGAGGAATTCATTCGTGTTTCCTACAGTAAGTGTGAAGTAAGGGATTGTGGCATTTATTCAGAATACGTAGATGGAGTAGGGCAGAGGTAATGTAAATTCATCCAAATCATGGTTGGCTGATAGCATCCTAGGAGAGCACGGTGTTCCCAGAGCCGCAAGTCTTCCCTTGTAGAAGCATCAAATCACTTCAAGGCGGCAACTGAAATTGTCCAGAGGCCCTGTCAAAAGTTAAACTGGATATTGGGTAAAATACTTGGTCTGCTAAACAGAAAAGGTGGCCTTTGATGAAAGTCGTGGAAGCAGTTTCATTTGAATCGAGAGAAAATAAAATGCTTCCATTATACTACTTAGGAATAAGCCACAAAAAGGAATGACCCAGGTTTCTCTTCTCTCTCTAACTCTTTATGAGCTTAAATTTCACAAAGTGTGGGTAACTCTAAAGCAAGGATAGTGAGAAATGCTGACCTTGATGCAGGCTGAGATAGTGATAGAAAATAAATACTAACAAGCCATTTAATAATTTTCCTCTAAAGCAGAAAATACAGCAGGGTTCTTGCTAATAGATGTATGTGATGTTCTGCAATCCTCTAGCTTCAACTAAAAAAATGTCCCATTTTCCTGCTGTGTATCACGTTGATGTTTATTGATCCTGTGTACTGTGTGCTGCTTAACACTGGAAACTCATCCTGCATTGCACTTTGTGAAGTATCAAGAGTTTTGTTTTTTTTTTTCTCTCCCTGCTCTTGCAGTTTGTCTTAGAACAGGCTCACTGCATGCTGAGCATGTTTCTGACCAGGAGATGGAGACGGAGTACTTGAACTGCTGAGCGGCGTCTAAGCAATCCAAAAAACCCCAACCAAACCACCCCCAAACCTGAAAAAAAAAACAACCAAAAAAACCACAAAACTATGAAAAGGAAGAAAAAAAATAAGTTTCTGAGGTTTTTGTTTGTTTTCCTTTAATCTGTTCGATAAACAAAATAAACTCTGTTAGGTTGCGTGTAAGCAATTTGGTTTTCTTGGCTGTTTCATGGTGTCATCTGAGTAACTCTTCTAGGATACATGAGACAAGCTAAAGCAAATTCAGGTGCTACTGAGAGGTGGGGAGCGGATTGCTTGTGATATATTGGCTAGTGTGAATTTGTGCATCGAATTGCCTGGCATGGAGTGAAGTGTTTGCGTTAAAGCAATAGCAGGAGCCTGTGTTTCTCTGCATGAAACCACCTGGCTATGTGGGAACTTACAATTAACATTAAATCACGCTATGGAAAGCAGACTCAAGCTGCATTCCTGTGTGTGAAAAACACCCATGATTGGGTATTTACCTTCAGCCTCATTTTAACAAACAGAGGTTGCATATTTAAGGGTAGCCTCTCGTTATGTGCATGTGTATCCTGTGCGCTATCTTTATTCAAGCAGCAGCAGGAAGGAGGTTTTCCTGGAAGCTGTGGGCTAACCAGCATCAGAGTAACTCTTCAGCAGCAGAAACATCCGTACCCATTCTCTTAGCACGTATCTTACACCGTGTTCTTTGTCAGGGAAGCAGGGAGTGAGTAGAGGCTGCCTAACACCACTGGTTGAATACGATTGGATTGCAAGTGGAGTGGTGACTGCACTGATGCTGTGGGTAACTGGTGTGTGTTGGAGTGGGAAGGTTACATTGGTCCTAAGGCACTTTTGGAACCCTCCACGCCGATCCCTACCTAACCCTGTCGGAGATTTCACGTTTTTAACAGGAGATGGCAAAGGCAGCGTGTCTTGTTAATGTGTGCTTTGTGTTAATTCCTTTCTGAATGCGTTTATTTAGATTTCCTAAGCTGGCAGGGGTCAGCGTATGAGAAGGAAAACACCATACGGCTTTAAAGCGCTTTGAGGGGAAGCCCAAAGCCATGGCTGCTGTGCTTTCGCTGTGCTGGAGATGGTTGTGGGGGAATCCTGGTAGCAAAGCAGCCCAGTGGTGTTTGACTGTGTGTCTTTTTTCTTTCAAGTCGGCACAGACGAATCCCAGGAGAGCAGCATGACGGATGCAGACGACACACAGCTCCACGCAGTTGAAAGCGATGAATTTTAACCTCCAAAAGCCAGTGTCTGAGCTCGAGTGTGTGACTGGTACTGTTGTGTTCCCCCCCTTCCTTCGCATCCTGGGTCTTCACATCACTGAGCCAGCATTGTCATTATTCTCCACTGACACCACGAGTGCACCGCTCAGATTTAAACTGTACGCAGAGTTAATGGCAGTGCAATATTCAGCTGCTACCGAGTCTGACTTGTTGGCTCTTACACGTTTATGAGAGTGACTGAGGAGGACAAATGCTGGTTTTGGACTCCCCTTTGCTGGAAAAAATATCATGGAAGAAAGACTTGTGGTTTTCTGTAACGAAGCCGGTAGATGTGGGGATAGTACTAATGAAGCAGTGTCTTGTTCCTTTTCCAGAAATGTGTCTTAGTTTGGTTCTTTCTTGGTAAGCAGAGTGCTGAACCTCATTTCCTTCGAGGACAGTGTTGGCAAACGCAGGCCCTTCGAGACTTTGGCATATTGTAGTGTAACTTAAACACCAGGGAATGTCCGTGACCTTCAAGCTGCAGTGTCTCCAGTGAACAAACACCAAAACGCAGATGCTCAGGACTGGGAGGGTGGCAGACCGCGTAAAATAGCCCGTGTCCCTACTTAGAGCGCGAGCTTGCAGGAGTGGAAACTTAGCGGGAGAATCCCATTGCAGAATCCAAGCTTTCGTGAAACGCTGTCATGTTCTAACCACAAATTAATTTATTCAGCTGGTTTCGGAAAGGTCGGTGTTTACTTTGTACTTCAGAGAAACCAGTCGGCGCCACCTCGCTCCGTGTTTCGTCTGCCCCTTGATTTGTTCTCCCCCTTTTTAAGAATAAAAATTAATAAGGGGCAAAATCAAGAGAGAAACGCAGATACAACTGTCGTGTGGAAATACCCAACCCCTAATGCAGAGCGACTGAGCAGATAGACTGGGAAGACCGTGGAAGCCTTAATCCAAGCTGAACCTTACAGTCAAGCGCATCAAATAATGGTCTGAGTTTACTCTTCTTTTAACAACTGTTTTGTAAAGCGTGGTCCAAGCAGGATGCAAAAATGTGCAATTATCTGTCTCTCTTTTATCTCCTGTTCTTCTCTTTTTTTTTTTAAGCTGTTCTTCACGATTCTCACTCTAGGAACACTTTTCTCTTCTACAGAGGCTGCTTCTGTGACAAGAAAGCTGCGCCACGTTAACGAGTCCAACCCCATCTTTCTCTGTAGCGTTCTGCAGCAGCAATTGGTGCCCTTTATGCAGTGATGATAAAGAAAGTGTATGATATAAGCAGTTTTAAAGAGCGATTTATGCATAATAAATTGGGAATGATATAAATTTCATAGCAACAGCTTTGTGATCGGTCTTAATTATTATATTTTTTTTAAAATGTGTTGGGTTTTAGGGGTCTTTAGGACTTTAGTCCTTTAGGATTTCAGGTTTTTTTTAATTCTTTCCTCGTCTTGCACCGGGCACATCTCCTGTCACAGCTCCTCTCTGGTCGTGAGCCACACGGGCACCTTTATCACTGGAAAATTAACCCTCAGGTGCTGAGCAGAACCACGATTCACTGGGTTTGGGGTTTTTTTTTGGAGTAGGAGGATAAGCAGTGGCAAAAAGGCTTAAATAGCGTGAAAAGGAATGTCTAAAATCTGAGGAATGATAACGTATTAAAGGAGCTTTGTGCCTCTGCTATGTACTTCTGATCAGCTCGTGTCTGCTTGATGGACTGACTGGAAAATCATCATGGGTTTGGGCTGATCTGAGCGTACCTGATCCTGCACCGCTTTTTGGGGCCGTTCCCTTTCCTGATGGGTCCTCCCCGAGGAAGATGTGGATGGGGCTTGGATTTTGGGAGTGTGATCTGCGGCTGTGGTGATTCTGGGGTCCCCGTGTCAGTCCCGCTGTGGTTTCCCATCCAGCCCCTTCCTGGTGCATCCCTCACACGAGGTCTGCAGGTAGCGCTGGTGTGGACACTGCTAATTACCGTGTTAATTGGCTTCCTCTTGGTTCCCAACCTCTTGTAAGCCAAAAAAGCAGGAGTAAGCAGGTGCTGCTTGCAAGACTTCAATGAGAAGTGCTGTTGTTTAAATGGGGACCAGAGATTCTGGAAATGAGGAGGCTTTTTCCCTTTTGTTCTCTACAAATTGTGAGCGACGGTCGAATTTTCAACACCTTGGAAAGGGCTCTTCGTTTGGTTGGGAAGGTTTACTACTTCAAACTGCCCCTTGCTTTATAAGCACATCGTACCTTAAACTGGTTTTCCTTTCCAAGAATGCCACATTCAGACCATGCTGCTGGTTTACATCCTGCACAGCTACACAGAATTAGCGCTGAATCGAGGAAGTTTTGCTCCCTTGGAAGAGGGGCAGGGAGGAGGGCGAGGGCAACTCTGGCAGCCAGGTTAGAGCAAGCTCACGAGGGAGAATTGGGGAGCTGTCGTTTTCTTACAGCAAAACTATGGGAAAATGCACAGTGTGGGTGTGGTGTGTGCTGTTTGCATTGAAACAATGTCATTTGTCTTTTTTCTTTTTATTTTTTTTGGCCTTTCTTGACTTTTTATTTCAAGCATTGTACAGTCTTAGGAAAAGAAAACCAAACAAAACACACAAAGTCTTTTTCTGTTAATATATTTGCGATTCATTGAAGGATGTGGAAAATCCAAATAAACTCCTTTTCAAAGCAGGTTTATCCCCAGGTCCTTTGGGTTGGGATTCCTCCGTCAGGATGTGGGCAAGTGCACGGGGGTCGGTTTCTGCCCTGCGGTCCCTGCTGGGTGGCCCTGGTGTCACCTGTGACTGCCACTGGTTTCCAGCCTGGGGGCTGTGGGTGTCATCTCCTGGGCTGGAATTTGGGCTGAGATGTGGGGTTTTACCCCTGGCTTTGGGGGAATGCAGTGAGGCTTCCCAAAATGTCTGTGGTCGTCGTCAGTGCCTTGACAAGAGATGCAAAAAGCTGCCAGGTATGCAGCAGGGGTATTATTACTAATAATATTTAGATATATTTATATTATATTAGTATTTT
>NW_010204203.1:0-36948 GCF_000695765.1 Mesitornis unicolor
TCTCCTACAAGAGCAGGATTGACACTGAGATAAGGTAGTAACATAGTTTGTAAACCATGTGATTGAAACCACGTTAAGAGTCATAAGAAATCCTTCAAGAGCCTACCTGGAGGAGGTGCCCAGCTGAGCTCCAAACCTTCTTGCAGGCACTTCCAGAAGTGTGTAGTAGCCTCCGTTGACCCTTGGACACCACGAGGCTCTAGTCCTCAGTCCCAAGACCCTGGAAAATAGAGACCACAAAGTCACTCAGACTTTGCTTGGAAACATCACTCCAAAGTCTTCCTCCTCTGCTTTACTACTCATATGCAACACACAAACAAACATGCTGTGAAAACTTCTAGTCAAACCTCTTCCAGCATAAAAACCAATAAAATACACTGTGAACACACTCATATTCTCCCCCACCTTTCTTTGATTCTGATGAAAGGCCATAAAGGTCTGGTTGCGCAAATTCAGTTGAGGAGTAGTTGCTCCACTACCCTGTTCCTCAGTGTTGCTGCCAAGAAAACAAGCAGAACTGTGGTTGTTTTGGTTAAACCATGCCTTTCTGATGCCATGAGACTGCAAATTAGCTAAGCCTCATTCAGAGGAAATTTATGTCAATTTTCCATCTCCATTGAAACCTGTGTGAGCTACATGAAAAGGATATTTGGCTGTTAAATATTGTGAGAACACAAGGGCCAAATGAAGCTGGCCCAGGCACCAGGTGCAGTGGTGGGATTATCTTTGATAACACAGGCTGGCTGGAGTCCTGCTAGGCTTTCACTCTGGTTGTACAGCTGCTGTACATGAGCACAGCAAGGAGCAGATCCTGTGTCAGAGTCACTAAAGCAGAAAAAACACTTAAGAAAGAAGACATTAGCTACTGTGCATCAGCAGCAGTGTAAGGAGCTGTAGCAGATATGAGTGGGGGAAGAGGGATGTTCCTAAGCAAGAACAGTCTCCAGATTTGCTCACACATGGTGGCAGATACAGTATAAATACTACAGGCTTCTGGATATCTATACACATGTGGGTATCAACACAAAACACAGTTTGGCTGCTGCAGGCCTCCGACCACTGCCTGAGGGCTAAGGAGAAAATTTGTCTCCCCTGTGGAGGTGACACCCATCTCTGATGTACTTGGCCACCAAGGCTGGCTGAGGACAGGCATGAAGTGTCTAACAACAGAGATGACTAGTGATTTGGAGGGAGCTGTGGAAAAAAAAAGTTTAAAAAAGGACTTCTGAGGTTGAAGGCAGGCAGTTTTGGAGGTGATACCCTCTGTTCCCCTCCCTCCAGCTCAGTTCTTTCCATGGGCAGATTTCTGCTGGGTGAGAGATCACAAGCCCTCCACGAGGCCAGGGAAGAAACCTGGATGTAGACAGGTACATGGCAGGGTGAACTGGTTGTAGCTACTGCTGATCTGTCATTTCCAGTAATATCCACAAACAAGAATAAAAATAGGTTTTAAAGCCCTGGGCTGAAGTAGCAGGCTCAAACCATGGCACTGCAGCTCCTGCAGGAGGAGGGGAGCACAGCTGGTCAAACACCCCGTGCCTTGGGGGCGGCTGGCCCCATTTCAGCTGCCCTCAGTGGCATGTTTTCCTCTCACGTGTTCTCTACCTCCATTGTTTGTGGCTGCTGCCCAAGTTATGACATGCAGGTCATTAAAACTAAGCTCACGATCATCAGTACAAACTGCTTGACAGTAATTTAGGCCATATTCATCAGTGGTGGAGAGCAATCAGTCATAGTCAGTTTATGTCTCACCTTTCAGACAGGGTGTCCTCTGCAGTCAAGTGCCTTTCCTCCCTCACAGCTTCTGCCTATGCCCTGTGGGAAGCTTTGCTGCTTCTCAGCTCCTTGTGCCATCTCCTGTTTGGTGAATAGGTCAAACTGGGGAGGACTCTGCACTGACCTCCATCACACCACATCCAACTGCCTCTGACTGATGCAGGATAAGCCACCCATCACTCCACACCTGTGAGAAGAGGCAGCTGTGGGGAACAAACTCCCCTCATCTCTCCAAGTGGTGTAACTGAGGCCATGTGTACAAGACAGACTCTCTCCATATAACAGGTTTCCACCTCTGTAAGTTGGCTGGTCCTCTTAGAAGGGGACTTCTCAGCACCCAGATCTGACCCAGCCCACCTTATCAGGCTACATGTGATCCTGAATAGCAAAAGTGTTTGACTCCAGCACGAACACCAGCCCCAGTTTCCAGCACAGCACTGCGACAAGATGTTGTCCTCTAATATCATCTCTACTGTGAGCCTTTCTCCTTCCCTAAGCTCCACATCTGGAAATTTTGGGAGCCCAGTGAGAAAAGGTTATAACAAACAAGACCATTCCAGTAAATAAGATGGGCAAAAACTGATCTCCTTTTGGAAAATAAAAAACCCCACAGGGTATAACATTCTTCTACGGGAGACAGACACCTCTGATCAGTCTCCTGAGTATATATCCACCTCCCCCATAGCATCTTTTCCCTTGAAAGATGAAGATGCCCACCTCCCCTGCAACCATGACATCTGGTCGCAGGAGACTGCAGGCAGCGAGAATAAGGAGGATGAGAAGCCGCTCCACTGAAGCAGCTGTGCGTAGCATCAGTATCTGAGCTGCCACATTTGAGCACATCCGCCTTCTTCATCTCTTTAAACACTGCCAGTACAGTGAGGAAGGCAAACTCTCTACTCAGCCCTGGGAGGTGTTATCCCAGTGCTGTAATTTTATGTAGCTTGGTGAATAATCCAAAAGAACAGCACAAGTAGACAAAATGTCACCCTGGAATAAGTCAGGTTAACAAGGGATTTCCAGGGAAAGCTATGAAAAAAAGACATGGTTAAAGGTGAACTTAAAGAAGTCTACACAGTAACGGAGAGGCGTGTAGACTCACCAAGCTTCCCTATACTGCTTATCAAAGCTGTCTTGCATCAGACAGGTAGGCAGTCTGCATTGATCGGGGTATTACTTTTGAACATGCTGTGATCTTCCCTGCGCTGTCTTATCATCCTGCAGACAGGTGGGGAGCAGATTACCTGTAAGGCATTACAAAAGGTAATCTTTATTGACAGCTTTTAGAAGAAGGTCTCCTTAAGGCTGGCTTCCCACTGTCACTGCTAATGTGTCGGGCTCGGCTTTATTCTGAGCAGGTGACAAAAGTAAAGATGGCAAGAAGCTGCATTTAATGCCTTGGTTCCCATCAAAGTGAGCACCTTCATCTGAGTTTTTTCTGGTTCACCCACTCCAGAAGACTAAGGACAGCTATAAACTGAAGAGTAGTCACACGAGTTGCCTGTACTGCAGTAACCACTTGTCGTCCCCATTCCAGCCCAAACCCCATGGGTGCTTGGTGGCTTGGTGCTACAAAAACACTTCTCTGAATTTGCACTTCCCAAAACACAACTGGTTTCAGTTCAGTTCCTTTCCATTTTTGGTGAGCACAAAACAGGTTAGATCATGATTTATCTGCCTAGCTAAGCCAATCTCCTGATGTGTCTGTTTGTCTTTCTGAGTGTCAGTTCATAGGTTAGGTGACAAATAATTGCCTACAGCTCACAGAGGAAGAGTGGCAGGTAGGCAACACCAAATGATACCCTGCCCCAGTTCCTCCCAGGGCTGTTGCAGGAGAGTCATCAGCCCCGTGGTTTGGGGGCAACCATCCCTGGGACTCATAAGAGGGGTTACTGCCCAGGGGTATGGGACTCATTAGGGGATGCAGAGAAAGAGCATTACCTGGCTCCAAGTGCCTTGGTGGGAGGTGTCTTGTGGGTCTTTAGTATGAGGATGGCGTCCTTCAAGACCTGTCACCTTTCCGAAGCTCCTTTGCTCTTCAAACTGCCCCACATGGGATCCCTTGTTCCTCTGCTCTGAGACAAAGTTGGCAGTCTGGTTTTCTGAGACGTTACTTCTGTCATCGCAGAGCAGCACAGCCTGCACAGCAGCCTCCAAGGTTAGTAACATCTTGCCAATGTTGCAAAAATGCAAGCAGAGTGAAAGGACTATGTAAAATCAATCCAAGACAATGTTGTAGAAACTCCATACAGCAGTAGAAGAGAACTCTGAAGAACTAAAGAAAAGAATGCAACAAGGCAAATCAATCTGGTTTTATGGAAAATAGGACTTGTCAAATAAACCTGATTTCACTTTGTGATGAGATTACAAATTTAGTTGATAAAGGGAACTGTCCAGATGTAATAGGCTTAGGTCTTTGGAGGACTTTTGACTTAGTATGAAATGACATTTGTTTTTTTTTTAAAATGTACTATTGAGCATCAGTAGAGCATGAACTAAAAAGATTAAGAACTGCCTACCTGACAGCTATCAAGTAGCAACCAGTCAGGGGGAACCAGCATTAAACAGAAACAGCTCCAGTGAGGTGGCATGAGGAGCACAGCTATGCTCAGAATGGTTTGCTGCTTTCAGCTGTGCTCTGGGAGTTGATGCAAACAGAACTGGCAGGTGACACCAACGCCAGCAGCTCAGCAGAGAGTGACAATGATAAAGCTGCCGTACCAAGGCTGCCATCTGGGTCACTGAAGGAGTGGGGACCACTCACACAGAGTTGGCTTGAATTTGCAAAATCATTACTCTAGCAAGGAGAAACACATACAGCAGTGACTGTACCCCAAAACAGGGGTTGCAATGGCCAAAGGACTGAATGTGACTTCCCAGCATGAGGATTTGGCAAAAATGCACAATCGTTGTCTACCAGTAGATCGCATGTGACTTTTCATGCTGTGACAAGGAGACTAGTCCTGGGATACCATGTAGCCTTCTGGCATATGGAAATCAAGAAAGCAAGGAAAAGTCAAGGACAGTGAGGAAAAATGCTACTTAAACTATCTATGGGCTGGGGGGCGGGGAGAGGAGTGCATTAAGAGAGAGGCTCAGACAGCTTGAGCTGCTGAGAGCTTTGTGACAGGCCCTCACCCTCCACATCCTCATTTCTTCTGAGCATCACTCTTCAGCTTCAAGGACTCCTCTTTCTTCCTGATGGACAGCCAAGATGGTGAACAAAGGCTGTGTCCACCCACAGCCCAGCTCCTCTGGGCTGACACAGCCACGTGGAGTCTGCGGATCAGGCCCAGCATCTCACACACAGCTCCTCACTGCAGGTAAGGGGTACCTGCAGACGTCACTCAGAGTCTCTCGGTGATATCCAAGCCTCAGCAGTGCACTGTGTCACACAGGCAGGGTTGGGAATAATGGGCTGTGCTACCTCTCTCTAATTTGCAGCATCGTAACCATTCTAATTTGCAATTTTCCCCAAATGCGACACTTGCATGTCAATTGTCTGCTACCAATTACAAGATGGGCAGTATATGCCTCAAAAAAGTAGCATCAGCCTCTACTGGGATCATTAAAAGCCAGCACTGTAATCTCACCCAGGCATTTTGGGTGCTTAACAAACCAAAAAGGGCAGACTTTCCTTAAGGAACTGCAGCAAGAAGCTGCCAAACGTGTTTTTTAACTGAGTGTAGCTTGCCAAGGTGAATTTAGCAGTGCTGTCTTGAGACTGCTAAACCGAATCACTTTGAAGATTTTGTTGTTTCTTTGCTTTTGTTGCTTTTTTAAGGAAAAGAAGAAAGACTAAGATAAAATAAGAAATACAGTAAGAAAAGAGAAGGAAACTAGCAGCCTCTAGTCCTTCACTAAGACAGATGCACCCCCTTGCTAAAAATGTGGGCAGGAAGCTTTCTGGAGGACACAAAAGAGCATCACAAGACCCTGCAAACCGTTAACTGTCCCTTATGCCACTCCATCCTGTCATCCAGCTTTTTGGCTCCACTTCTCCGAGACACTCTTCATACCTATGTGCCCTTCAGGAAGTATTTTCCCTGCCTCCAGGCCATGAGGAGAGTGGAAAAAGGGCCCTCCTGCTGCAAGTGGGAGGACAGACTGCAGGTCAGGCAGGATGGTGTGTGTCTGGGTCATCTTCCAACACAGAGCTTGCCTGCTATGGTTGCTTGGGATGTTGCTGCCCCTTTTTGCTTGACAAAAACTCAGCTGTGAGGAGACATCCATCCTCCCACACGGATGACTCTACTGGGGGAGCAGCCTTCTCTCCTTTTCCAGCTGCTGCAGAGAACAAGCCTTTGGGGTCCCCATGTGAGAGGTGGAACTTCCACTCCATTGAGTAGACCTCATGGATGCAATACACTGCTCCTGGACCCTTGTCCTACCAGGGAAGATGACGAAAGGGAAATTAAGACCTCTGTGCTCCTCTTTACAGCAGTGGGACATTTTATGGATAGGGAAGCTGGTTATCTGTGCATTTAAAAGAACAAATGGTTTTTCAGAGCATCACCCATGCATGGCTTGAGCTCATCTGACCAAAGTCCTGGGCTGTGTATCATTCCTGATGGGCCAGCCACTCCTTCAAGACCCTGCAGGTCAGCATAGCAACAACGGTATAGTTCTTCTCCTTTGGGCTCAACAGATGCAACACACACAGAGCAAACAAAGCTGAATGAGGTCTCCAGCAGCACAAGCAATTACTGCTGCAAACTGGCCCCAACAACCAAAATGACCTGAAGCAGTCCAAAGGAGACTGGAATAGAACCAATGCAAGTGAAAGGAAAAGCAGGTACTATACAGCTACGTGGGTTTTTCTTCAGATATTTAAGAATCAACATCCTTGTCATAGGACTGGACAAGAGAAAAGCTGAAAGAGCAGAGGAACTTTACTACCAAGAAGACCAGGCCTAAGTTATGGCAGCTCTTTTAACAGCACAACCAGGGCCAAGGCTCTTCAGGAAGCTTTCTTGTTTGGTCCTTCCTCCTCATCAGCTCTCTCTTTAGTACCAAGCTGCGTCTTATCCATATCTTAGTCCCATTTCCCCCTCCAGCACCCACACTGCAGTCAGCATTACTTATGCAGGCCATGATTTCCAGCAGACACTGGCAGCAGCTCTGTCTCAAGAAAGGCTAAATTGCAGTGGGACGTGTGGAAGCTAACATGCTCGCTGCCCTGCACTATCAGGCATCACATCTTCATTATAATCAGGGCTTCATTGTTGGCAAACAATGAACTCATCACACTGGGGCACGTGTTGAAAATCTCTCTCCATTATGCAGGAGATCAAGTAAGAGGTTTTTTTAAAAAACATCAGAAAGCTCACAGTTGCCTTGTCCCTGTCCACATGTCTCACAGACTGGGATGCAACTGGGTCTTTTTTCATCCTGCCGAGGCACGTGAAGTTTGCCCCCACACCAAAGAGCTGGGAGATTCAGGAGGGAATTTCATCAGGACTGGGAAGGTAAAGGCTGTCCATCAGGAGGTGTCTGGGTGGGAGCTGCCACAAATTAAATCCTAAAGCACACAGCGTGGAAAAGCTGTCTGTGGAGATGGCCAGGATGTTTTTCCTGCATGTGGGTCAGGCCGGGTTGAAATGGCAGCTGTATGGTTTGATGTGGCAAGCTACACCTGCCTGCTTGTAACATGAAACATCCTTTGAATTAATTTTATTTTCATCCTTTTTGTGAGAACAAACAGCTTCCCTACAGCAGGCACAGATCTTCCCTAAGAAACCTAAAATGTACTGCTCACAACAGTGAAACTAGACGTTGTCCCCTGCTTTCAAAATTCTGATTAAAAATTAATCACAATGCTTGCCGTGGAAATTTTGAACATAGCTGTCACTGTAACCCAGGTCTCTTCTTATTTTACTCATTTTCTTGCTCAGCTTTAAATCTATCCAACAATATTCACATTAGAAAAATTCTTTAGAGCCATATTGGAAATAAACATATTACATTTTAATAGAGGAAAAACAAGAGTAAAACTATTTTTCTTTACTTAATTCAGCCATCTAGACCTGTGAAATCTATCATGCATGAAAGTCTTAAACCACTGTATGGTTTAGTATTCTTAATAGGCAGCAACAGTAGAAGCTTCTGAAGGCTGGGATTCTTTTTTCAACGTCTCAAACAAAAAGAACCTGAAAAGATGATAAATACCTCTGAATTCCAATAGCCTCTTAATGCACACTTCTCTTGCAAGTAGATTGCATTTATGAAACAGGAATAACTGCACACATCAGAAAAACTGCACACTACAGTTGTTGAGATTAAGCATGATTACTTGTGAAAAGACTCAGCAAACCTTCCTCAGATGTTTGTTGGCTGATTGGCCAGAGAGCCAGCCCAGATTTCCAGTTTGAAAGGGATTTATAGGATGCTCATAGAAGCTAAAAAAAGGAGAGTGCTAATTAAGTGTCTTTAACTGTCTGAACATCAGGTACAACTCAAAGCGACCGCACCGCAGACGTTTTCCCTGCAGTGGGCCACTAACACCTCCTGAAGGCTCCAGATCCAGCCAGGCTGAAAAATGTATTTCTGCCTTTTGTGTTGTCCTCAGCCGGCTGAGGCGGCAGGGGCTGTGCAAAAAGGCAGTGTGTGTTAAACTGACTGATGTGCACCTACCAGCACAATGGGCTACAACTGCTCCTGAGCCCTCGCAGATGGATTTCCCCTGTCAGAAACTAACAGGATCTCTATAGGTCTGAATTGTTATTAATAATGCAGAGAAGCCTCATTGTACAGCATAAGGGCTCATTTGACCATGGTAAAGACAGTGATGAAAGGAAGCACAGAGCCTTCTGAGCTCAGTGTGAATGCTGCACTTTAAATCACTAGAACAAATTAAATTCTAAGAGAAAGATGCTATAAGGCACTTGGCTAGGGTGCCTGAGCTGGAGGGTTATTTACAGTTTCTTTCTTTCAACAGGTAAGTTTTCTGAGGGAAGCTAAGGCAACTATTCCCTGGAGAAACTAATTTGTAGTAGATCTTGCACACTAAAAACAAGGAAGGCAGAGGAGATCAGACATGCCAGAAAGAGAGAGCTTCATCCACATGTAAATTATTGTACCACTTGCTTCTCAATAAGCTCTCAAGAAAAATGTACAAAAGTTCAAACCAGAAAATCCAGACATGGAAGTCTCATGCTGTACTCTATCCACAACCAACACATTGCATTAGTCTATAGGCACTGAAGATTATATCCTGAGCTGGTCAAAACTGGTATAGCCCTGTTAAAGTTCAGATATGCTTGAATTTGACCATCAAAGGAAAACTGAGTCAAAATGCATTTTAAAAATGACATAAATTACCCTCCACAAACAAGACTGCCATCTCATGACCAAATCTCTAGGTGATCCTGTTCTAGCAGGGGAGTTGGACTAGATGACCTTCAGAGGTCCTTTCCATGCCCTACCATTCTGTGATTCTGTGAAATCTGTATTTAACACACTTATTTTTGCAAATTTTAGTCTATTTTGCCTGCCACAGTAACTGACAAGCAATCTCTCTGTCTTTCTCTCGACCCATGAGCTTTTTTGTTCCTGGTTGGTTTTTTCCCTGTTTTCTCCCTCATCCTGCTAGGGCTGGTGGGAGTTAGGCTGGCAGGCAAGGCTAACCCACCACTGCTTAGCTGATCTCAAAGAGCAAAACTACCACCCCCTTCTTCAATTCAGAAATAAGAGAATTACAATACAAGTACAATCTAAAACAGGATCCCTTGCAAGCTGACTCTTAAGAACAAAAGGGCAGGGGCAAACAGCCAGCTCCCAAAACACTCTTCTAACAAGAAGGAATAAGAAAGATCAAGGGCCAGAGCCTGAACTGGTACACACACACACAAAGAGCACAGTGGCTCTGGACTTGAATGATCCGGGTTGAAGAGAAGGGGGACCAACCTAGATCTCAAAGGCTCCCTCTGTTTCAGTGTTTGAGACAGCATCAGTTCAGGTCACACAGTGCTGAGCACCTTGGTTGTTTTATCACTTGGCATGGGGCAGGGCTCCACTATGTAATTTATCTGTTTGTTTTTTTTTAAATTGATACTTGAAAAATATAAGTTGAAATTATTAAAAATGTCGATCCAGTTGCTTAAGTGAATCCAGTAAATACAACTGCCAGCCTCAGAATAAAAACAAACATGTTAAAATAATAACACAGACTCAAATGACTCATATTCATTGAATTTTAGAACACTCAGGTTGCAAGGGACCTCCAGAGGTCAGCTAGTCCATCCATCCGCTCAAAACATGTCTAATCAGATCAAGGGATGCTTGTCAACTCCTCATGCATATGCAATAAAGTCTATGTTTTCTAAAGCTTCTTCTACCCTCTGATTTCTAAGTTCATTACCAAGGAACAGACAGATACTATCCCTATTATTTACAAAAGGAAAGTGAGGAAATTTGAAAGAAACACAGTTTGTCTGATCAGAGCTGTAAATTAAACACAGGCTTTCCCCATGGATTTGTGCATGATCTTAATATCACACTATTCTGGATCAGAAATTCTGGATCCTCTTCCAAGAGGACTGGTGAACATAAATGGAGTTCAACACAGGGCAGATGCAATGACACTGGAGATGCTCTCCAGTCCCACATCTCCTACGTGCCCATCATCCGGCTGTGACATGACACCCAACGCAAGGCCAAACACCCCTAGTGTCCAGAGAAGACAAGGAAGAAGAAAATCAGTCGTGAGACCTTGATTTGATCAGAGCATCTCTCTTAGGTGCTGCTAACCACTAAGTCCCAGAGTATAAAGGAACGAGACAGGAACAACTAGCACTGTGATCACACGCAGCAATTCAACCTCCATCTGCTCTAGAATAATCCAAGGTCGTTAGCTAGTGTTGTCAGAGTTGGTAATGAGCTATTTACTTTGCTTGGGAATATGCCAGACCACCTCAAAGACAGACAGCAAAATGAATGGATCAAAACAGGGGAAACAGTGACCCAGATAGACAGTGCCTTGAAAACCATGACAGAAAGGAAATAGAGGAGAGCAAAGAGCTCATAAAAAATATTTCTGTCTTCACAGAATTAAAGTTTTCTGCAAAAACAACTTTGGCTGCCCTCAGATGAATTTCTGACTACAGAAGAGAAGAAATGAATTCAAATTTTAAAAATAAATAAATAAAATTTCCTGCTACAAAAACTTCAGGCAAAATGTTTCTTGTCCAGCCACAGGGAATACCAGATAGGAACAAAGCAGTACTTTTAGACTGTAACATATCCTGTATCTATGTTTCCAGACAGAAGTTAAAGAAGAAAGAATGGTTCAAAAAAGAGCAAAAAATACCCATCAGAGTTCTGGAAAAGATGCCTTATAAAGAGAAAATGTATTCCAAAGCTCTTGTCTGTATTAAATTGTTCCAGTGTGGGTTATAAAAGTTACTGAGAAGTATGAATTCTTCCATCCCCCAAAAAAAGCAAAATACAGTGAAAAAAAGCAAAATACACTGAAGGCTGAACATACCTAACAGTGAGGTAAATCAATCACTTAGCAGCTTCCCTCAAGACACGGCAGAACCACCATCCCCTGAGGCCTACAGCCAGCTGGCTAAAGGGTGCATCCGAACTAAATCAAGAGCTATGGGCCAGTTATAGAAATTGCTGGGTAAAGTTTCAAGGCTTGAATTATCATAGAAGGGCAGGATACAGATTCATAGTGACCCCATCCAGCCTTAAGATCTATGAATAATGCAGTGACTTCTCCTTTCATTTTGGCATCAGCCATCGTCTTGGATGCAAGTCCCCAGACCTCCACTGCATACACTAGATCTAAGCGAAGTAAGTGAGGATACCAGCTGAAGATACAGCTTACAGGATGGAAATTTACAGAAATGAAACAAATTAACAGCTTCCCAAACTCAGCAGTATTCATCTGACTCTTCTGCTCTGAGTGTGCTGAGAACACTTGCACTTTTATGGCTGTAATTATGCAGCTCTGTTCACTGCTTCACTGTCTAGCCTAAGGTTTATAGAGCAACATTAAATTTTTTGGTTGTTAATCCTAGCTGTTAGTTACTGCTTTCATTTCATCTTATCACAATCACAACTGATGTTTATATTTACTACGTGCTTTATGAGGGTTTCACAGTACTCTTTGGGCACAATTTCAACCTGGCAGCATTGCAAGCAAACTATTGTCCTTCTCGCTTCGTAGGAACCTTCATCTTGAAGACAAATTTGGAACTGCAAGTTGGGGAGATCAGCTCAGATTCCCCATTCCCCAGGCCAGACTTGCTGGGAAACCAAAGGCAGTTCATCTTGCACATATTCCAGGGTCTCTGACACTTCCCCCAACACAGGGACCTTTCCTTTTCACCTAATAGTTTTACAAGGTGATCTTCAAAGCATCCAGAAGTGCTTCATCATTGCTTTGTAAATGGATACTTATCTTTTAAGATCATGTGGTGATTGTATTGCAAACATGCATTACTCTTACATTATCATCTGCCTCTGATTTATCACCACATTTATTGCAGGCCCATAAGGGGGTCAGATTTATGCTTTCATCTATTTTTATGGCTTAAAGAGACCAGCACAGGTTTCAATTTGCTCCTTTCCTGCTCTTCAACTGAGAGATACTTCTTTGCTGCCTTCCAACCAGAGTTCCCTTCCAATCAAGAATTCCCTTGCTACACACGTAGCAGCAGAAGGAACATAGCAACTAACACTCTCAGACAAAATTTTAACTTTACTAACTACAGTACATGCCATAGGAAACTCTATGTTTCTACACTGAGCAAATACTTTAGCCAAGAGACCAAAAAAAAAAAAAGGAAAAGAGTAAAAAAAGGAAAAATTTCCGTCATCACCACCCTACAGGGTAATGTGACTAAGATCAGATTTAGGAGCCTTCTTAATTAACCAGACTCTTAACAGTATTAATATCTCTAATTCAGCAGCTATTTTTTCACACAGAAATCCCTGCACCTCTAAACATGACAAGAGAAAACCAGCATCGAGCCAGGTAGGGTGTTCATAACACATCATCATTCATCATCTCACGTAGCTCCTAAGTATGAATTGCACCGCGAGCCTCTGCTTGTTCTGATATCCCCACAGTCTCACTCAAAATCTGTTTTCAGCTAGGAATACAAAAGAAAGCATAAAGCAATAGAGACAGAATCCCCTTCCTGGAGGAAGCAGAGCGCTACCAGGAAAGGAATACCTTAGTGCTGCATCTAAAAACACTGTGCAGAATCAATTCAGGGAGATGCCGCAAAGTTATCCATCTCACACCGCTACAGCACTACTGGCTGCCCTTGGTAAGCACAGGCTATGGTTAGTAGACTCCTCTTTATTAAAGTATCAGAAATTTTTCTTCACTGCACTTCCAAAATGGAGAATGCCTTGATCTGAGCTTCTCCTCTGGCTTTAAACACTTCAGCATCTATTTTCAAGCACAGTTTGCTCCCCCGTTCTCTAGCGATTTCTCACTTGAGAAACATTAAATGCCTCCCCATTCTTCTCCCTCCATCAGCTGAATCTTTTTTATATTAGCATCCATCATTTCTCCCATTTCCTAGATGGGTACAAAGTCAAAAGGCTCACTGCCTGCTAGAGAAGGGAACACATTTGGGTTTTTTGAGAAGCCCCAGGGCAGCAGCACTGATCCAGCCCAGGATCCTACTTTTTCCAGGTGCTGTACACACCACCCACTTGCACTGTTGGACAGTGACTCTGAACAGCACCCCTGAGCTACTCACATACAGATTTGTGTGCACCCATGGCTGCTGAACGAGGAATGAAGATAGCAATGTGTTTGGCCCATTCCTGGGCACCAGAAGGAAGGCAGCAGCAAGAGATGTCCTGATTTATGCTGGGCAATGCCAGATCACAAAGACTGCTTTTAGCATGGTAAGCACCTCCATATTCAATACTATTTTACATGGCTGTGCTCCAGGACACATGAGCATTGCAATAAATCAAGTATACTCTTGCACAGCAAGGCTTACCCCTGCTGCTGGCTCAGCCCTGAAAGGTAGTTTGGAAAATGCATTTATATAGGGTTTCAGACTGGCCATGAGCCTCACCTCTGTGACAGGTCATGCCCTGCTCTAGCACCACATTCTGAACACACAAAACCTCCTTGCCAGACCATTGCCACATTCACCAACCCCCACTTGGTTCCTACCATTCACTACCACTCAAATTGGTACAGTTAACCCCAGCTGGACACCATGGGCCAGAGCAATCAGGACAGACCTTCCGATTCAGCCAGCAGTGGCCCAGGCCATACACTGCACCATGGCCACAGGCCTTTTCCCCGTTCCCTACTGGTTAGCAGCTGGCCTGCTTTCCTGGAACATGGGGTATTTATAAGTCTGAGAAGGGAAGACTTCAGTGGCCTGTCATTTTACACATCTGGGACTTTGTAAAATTCTAGGCTGAAGGCTGATTGCTTCCAATCACCCTAGACATCTATTAGTGGTCCATAAAAACACAGTGCTCCGCCCCAGAGTTGCTAATAGCAGCTCAATTATGAAAGAATTTGCACTGGAAGCAGAGAATCAGTCTCATTCTTATGCGTGTCTCCACCCCAAAATTAAAGCACTTACTTGTGGAGCCCAGAATACATTTTCTGAGGCAGCCTATTCATTGGCATCTTACAGAAAGATTGAGAAGTGGCCTCTTTCGGGTCTTGCACTTGAAGAAAGCATTCTCTCACTCTTGCTTAAAGCAAGATGGGATATGGGGAGCTCACACTTGAATTAGGTTAGGTTTTGAGTCCAACAGATGATGTTGGGCATTTTGTCCACTCACTGAGCTGTAGGGCCCTGCTGTGATGCACTGAGTGGAGGAAGCACACAACCAAGCTGATAAGCCCTGCAGCTGCTGTGAAAGGCCACCCTGAGACACAACCAATTGCACCCAGTTTGGCTTCTGCTCTTTGTCACCACAGCAGGGACTGGTTATTGAAAGAAGTGTGGAGAGTGGGCAGGAGCCAACCACAGGGTACAGGAAAGGAAAAACTAGATAGAAATACCAGTGTGGCAAGGAAGAAGAAAACAGTGAAAATGAAGAGCACGAGACAGAAGTTTCTCCCGAGGACAGCCATGCAACACAGTTTTTGAGTGGGCATCCACAAGGTACACTGATCAGCTCCCTCTCTGAAGTCTCTTTCCACTGAAGCAACAATGGCAGCCAGGCAGGAGATTTTTTTTCATACTCTTCCCTCCATCAAAAAAATGAAAGTTTATAACAAACCAAAAGTATTCTTTGGGAAAGAGGCAGTTTTGATAACACAACTGTCATGTGTCATTCCCACCCCTCCCCTTTCATCCTTTGCTTTCTGATTTGAGATTGTTTAGAAATCAAAATAGATTAAGTCTCTTTTTTAATTAAGGAGAAAAAAAAGATCAATGGCCAATTCCATAGCTAATTGATTTGCGGTGATTCAGACAACAGCTGCAAAAATCCTCCACATTTCACATATTCATCAGCATATAGGTACTTCAGATATTTTCAGAAAACCTTTTCTCACACCTTGTTTTATTTTGTACTTCTAAACATAGCCTGGACTACTTAAAAACAGTAGCACAGAACAAATATGAAACGTTATCACCTTTGTTCAGCTGGACTGAGCAATCCCTTGCCCTATTTCAAGGTGACAGGGAGTCCCCCATATAGCCCAGAGGGGGAGTGAAGATAACCTTACCTGCTGAAGTGCTCACGTATACACGTAACAGTGTGTAAAATAAACTGATAGATTTCATAAAGATTTGCACGGCACACTGCAGGGGACACACATAAGCTGTGCTTTAACAAGTAAGGATGCTGAAGCATGCAAAATGAATTTTCTTTCAGCTATCTTTTAATTTTCCCTGCTGCACAAAACTCAGAGTAGACTCACGGCACCCATGCAGGGCTTAATATCTTCATTAAAAGCAGCTCTGGTGTCGGTCCATTGCACTCTCTTGCAGTGTCAAATTATGGTATAATGACACAGTCTCCATGTGGTATCTGTTCCACATCCCAAGAAATTTAACCTGTCTCTCAACATCCCTGCATTTCCACTCCCCTCTGGCCCACAAGCACATGCACCTTCACATCTGTTCACCTATGCAAGCTGCCACCAAGCTGTTCATCCCTCTCTCCTCCCTCACCTGCTTCAGAAATCAGTAGCACAGCTCTTCCTTATTTCTATTCTGAGGTTGGAGGAGGAGATTTCTGCTCCTTTTTGGTTTTTTTTCCACATCCCCTGCGGCAGTATTTCCCACCTTTGCATACTCCAATGCTATGGCAGGTTCCTGCTTGGACGCAATTTCCACTGTTGTGAGAATTACCCCCTTTGCCCCTCTTTTATTTACCCCTTGTTTTGTGTCTTTTAGTTCACATTAACACAAAAATAAACCTTGCTGGATAATAGTTATTTAAATATAAAATACCTATGCCGCCAGCATTTTGGTGAGCAAGGGGAAGCTGAAGTTCAGTTTAACAAACTGATGCAGAGCACTGATCCCAAATTCACCCCAGGTCTAAGCAAGCACTCCCTGCTTTGCTGAGACTATGGCTGCCCGGAGCACCTCCATGAGGCAGTGAGCCCTCATCTCAAAATGCCTACTAATAAGGAGGAGGATCAAAATGCCTTAAAGACAGCAGGGAAAAATACTAATAGGGAGGAGGATGGTTTAAATACTTCTTGGCCCGCAACGGGTCCAAAGCGCTGCAGGATTTTTGGTGAAACAGCAGCTGAGAAAGGGCAGGAGAGCCCACCTTCCCCAGTAGGGAAACACTACTGGGTTATGCAAAGGGCTGGAAGCGTACCTGGCCCCATCTGCTGCAACCCACTGCTTGAAGAGGAAAAAGGGTTTCCATCTTCTGCTCCTTCTCCTCCCTTCCCTACTTGCAAAATCTTGCCCTGGGTAAAGGCTGATTAAACCCTGCATACTGCATTATTTAAGACACTGTTGCTGTGATACAAAAAGCTAACTTCTTTCAGAGGCAATACCTGACAAAAACAAGCATACAGAGGTTCTTAGAGCTCCTCAAGAAAGAATTTAAATTGGTCAGGAAGAGCCTCTGAAAAACAAAAATCAATGACAAAATCCATTTTGAAAAGCAACCCCACAGAGAACTATGGTTTTCTTCACATGATCCTCTCCATTGACCTAAAATACACTCAAATATACTTTTTGTTGTTGATAAGAAAAGCTAACTCAATAAAGCCCCTTTGCTTATGGTCTTCTGGGTTTTCTGTAACTACTTAGAAATGAGGGAGGATACCCAAAAAGAAGGGATATACGACACTTTTTGTTTACTATGTCTGCTTCATAATACCAGTACTTTGGAAAAAAAACTATTCATAAAACTATTTTAGGTATTAGATGCTTCAGGGTGAAACAACTAAATAAGATGCAAGGATTGGTGCAGGATTTATAATCCAAAATCCTTGGGACAGTTGCCAGGTCTGCAGGATGAGTTCTTCCCTGATGTTAGGACAAGTGTCTTTGCTTCTGTGTGACTCACAGTCAAAAGGCAAAGGAATGCTCAGATGGGACAGGCTCTGCTCAGAGCAGGATGAAGACAGGAGACCTACATGGAGCAATGGAGGGTTAAGAGGGAAGATGGTCTCCCATTTTTGTTGTGGGACTATTCTGAAAATCAAGATGTCTAGAGGTTTAGTACCATCAGAAACAGCATGAGGAGCTGCTGCAAATTCCAGTTCTGCTTTCTTGTAATTTCCCACCGCTAGCAGTCCTGCTGGAGGAGCAGTCGCAGGAGATCAGATCCTCAGGAAGAGAGAATCCCAGCTGCAATCTTCCTTGCCACAAGTTAGGAAAATACATTAGACTTATTTCTTTAAATTACAAGCTTTCCTTGGCTAATGACTGTCCCATTCTGTGTGCACACAGCACCCATCACCCAGCTGCTAATTGCTAGTTTTGATTTGGGCCAATAGAGACCGTCTTGGGGGGGCGGGGGGAAGTATTGAGGAGACAGTCACATTAAATTAGTTAGGTCAGCCTCTGAGAAGGGGCCGTAGCTCACTCTGCATGGGTAATTTTGCCTCCCTGAGGCCTCCCCCCTCTCTCTTCTCCCTTTAACAGTTTTATTTTGTGGAACTACAAGACTTTTTTTCTCCTGCTGAGTGCTGGATTAACAAATGCAGGAGGCATATATTAACATTATTCTTTGGAGACCACCTACAGCAGTGGGATGAACAATGGGCCTCAATCCATTACTAATTTATAGCCCAGAAATATGGTGTATGAATATTATTCAAATGTAAAACCATTAGTCACACTTAATAGTTTATTTGAACTAAAACCATATTATTATCCCCTCATTATTTTACCTGGTATATTTTAGACCACTTATCTCAGGGGTTGCCATAGCTACCTGCTGAGTGCCTTTGACTGGAGTGTTTGCAGTAATCAAAGTTAAAGACTTATTATAATAAAAGAACTACACTCTGACTAAGAGGAACCTGGGCAAAATTGCCTATAATTGTAATCTTTCACTCAGTGCTGTAGCTGCTGGGTGAGCAGTAGCTTGGTCACCTCATTGGTCTCTGAGGTCTCACTTAGGGTACAGCTCTTAGGGTTTGCCATAAAAACAAATGAAAATGAAGGTTTGAAAGGGTCTCTGGAGGTCTCTTGTCCAGCCTCCTGCTCAAAGTGGGGCCAGCCAGGATCATGGCATGGTCCAGATGGGTGTTGGTGCCCAATGACAGGACAAGAGGCAATGGGCACAAACTGAAACACAGGAGGTTAGCCAGTGTCAAGGAGCAGGAACAGCAAGGGTGGCTGCTCCACAAGAAAAGGGAGCAGAAGCCAAGAAGGCAACTACACTGGCAGAGGCAGTGGCCACACCAACAAGGATGCAGTCTCACATATCATAGTATGACAGGTAGAAAAGACCCAGTGAGACCTTCAGCTTAAAAGCCAAATCCAATCAAAGGTAAGGGGAGTCCCTACTGAGCTTCTTAGCAGCACCTTCTCCAACAGCTCTCTTCAAAGCCTAATGCTTGCACCATACCTAAGTTGACCGTGAACCAGGCAGCCAAACCCTGAGGAAGAGAGGGATGCACTCAAGCCCTGCCACTGCACCTCTGGGTGATACGAGGTAGGTCCTGGCCCTTCTCTGTTCCTCCACTTGCCCATCCGGGCAGCAGAGTAGACTCATCTCAATCCCATCAGATCAGACAGCAAGTACTTGTAGGTACAGCAAGCAATTGCTCTTTGAGGCAAGGATTCCTGCTTGTGCCCTGCTGGCTGCCAGCTGAAACCAGCACTCTTCTTCAGGTTTGGAGCAGAGGGTCAGAAGTTCCCAGCAACCCCCATTCTCTTGCTGTCTTCTCCTATCCCTTGCAGTGCTGACTCCAGGAGAGCCCAGCCAAGGGGCTGTGCACCACTCACTCTGCTAAAGTGCCGTCCCCTCTTTCTGCTCCCTTTGCTTCAGCCACTCCTGCCCTGAGTACAACATGAGCAGACCCCTTCTCCTAGACAAATCTCTCCACATTACCCATGCTGGGAAGTGCTGGAGCCTGGTATCACAAGTCAGGGACCTGCAGGTAGCAACATCTGACCGCAAGTCCCCCAAGGCAGTAAGAAGTGAGGTACTTCTTCAACCCATCCCATAGCAATGTTTCAGGATACCTCTGCATGCATCTAAATATTTATCTTACTTATGCAAAGAAGTGAGATGAAAAAAACTCAACACTTTTGGAAAGAAACCAGTTCTAATCAGAGCTAGCAGGCACTACTGGAATAATCCAAATGAACTGCAAGCAATTAGACAATTAAAGTGAAGGTCACTAGAAGTACAGAATAAGCAGCCACCCTCACAGAGCATTTAAGTACAGAAAAGCTGGATACTGCAATTAAAACATTGCACATACGCAGCTCTTTTGGATTAGGGACTGACTTCTCTAAACCATACAGGAACAAATCAACAGGGCAACAGGATTCACACTGGTCATACACAGAAGACAGACTCCTTCCCTTCTGTGGCTAACAGCAGGTCTAGGATTTAGTGAATTTGAGAATTTGAGTGCCACCACCTTCTCCCTCCCTGTACAACCCCAATTCCTGCACAGCTGGAACATCATTCCCTTAGGTAGAGTCATCTGCGAAACCTGCAAGAGTGAAAGGGATCTGTCCCTTCACAGTTACCCTCTCCTATTCTATCACACAGAAAAACAGGGTGGCCTTCCAAAAAAGGGAAGATTGGGGTATGGGAGGCAGATGTTAAATAAATGTTTTATATCAGATTTCACAGCAGACGCCACTCTCCTGTTTGACCAGAGTATTTTTTCCCTTTTGGCATCAGGAGTGAGTAAGTCCCTGGGAGAACAGGGAGAAAGACAAGCATAAAGAAAACTCTGTAAAATGACAGTCAGTCTCTTCTGGGACTGCCCTAATTTGGCATTGCTGATCCCCAGATTCAGGCATCCAAGTAGCAAATGAAACCACTGTTCTCTACAAATTCTCTTCACTCTGCCCCGCAATGACCCAGCTAAACACCCTCCTTCACCCAATCCCTGTGACAAAGGGCAGTCAGAAGAAACCCCAGCTCCTGGTTTTGTTGAGCCACCCTGCTTGGAGCCGTGATATACTCCACAGCTCCCAGGGACAGGCAGGCTTGCCAAAGAAGAAACAATGTCAACACTTATCCTTTTCTTTTGCAAAATGATTGCTTTACTGGACCTATAAACGTCCAGTTTCCACCATCATAGGTTATCAGAGGAAGCATTAGTCAGGAACCAGGATGCTGTTGCACTAAACACCACATGCGTGCTTCCCAAAACCAGACATACAACTTGCTATGATCCCAGCTTGGCCAAATACAACTGATATCCTCAGGAAGATTACCACCGACAGTGCCTTGGTCCATTCACCCAGGAAGATGTGGGGCTGGATTCTGCCCTTTCCCATCCAAACCAGCTTGCACTTGTCGTATCACACACACACTCCCAAAGCATCTCTGAAACTCTTCTGTAGAAGCTGCAGACCACTGCTGTTTCCACCATCTAAACCCTACCAACCCCCTCTCAACTTGAAATCTTCCTGTACATCCTCCCATCAAGGGATGCAGAAGCAATTTCCCCAGCTGGTAGATTCTCATTGCTAGAAAAAAAATCTTCACTGCTGGCTGTCTCCTTTCCATTCCCTGGTAAGAGGATTTAGAGCAGTCAATGACACAAGGTTCAAATTGGGTATATAGGTGAGGCCATGCCTGTTAGCAGTGCCTATAGTGCTGTCTGGGCAGCTGGTGTCCTGGCACGGGATGTCCAGTGCCAAATGACTGTTCATCTATAAACTCTGTTAATTTCAGAGGCTGAAGTGTTCAGACAAAGCTCCTGCTCACCAGTGTGACCCATGCAAGGAACCCCTCCTTGCTGCTGGAAGTCCTGCTTCTTCATACAAGTGATCTATCGATTTTAGCACATATGAATGTAACACAGAGCCCATGCTCCTGAAGAAGTGCAAGAGCCCTTTAGTAAGCCCAGCACATACCAGGCAGCACAGGAAAGAGGACAGTTCTGGACACTATAGAGGAGAAAGCAGGCTCCAGAAACATACCCTTAACCAGGGCAGAAGACATTGAAAGTTTCCTTAATTTTATCAGATAAAAAGCTTCATGCAAACCATGACAAAGCAGCCAGATAGCAATGAGGGCCAGCAGGAAACAATGGCTCCCTTAGGGGAGAGCAGTACCAGCTTGAAATACTCAGCAAGTCCCTTGGCAGAGAACTGGACCCAGGACTACACAACACTGCCTCCCTCTGCCTCTTTCCCGAAGATGCATAGAAAGGAGCTATTTGTTTTTACTGCCATTCAGCCTTTTGGAAATTAATAAAAAAAACATCAAAAAACAAACACCAAAAAACACCACCAAAAAATCTCCTCTGCAGATTGTGTAGTTATGGGGCCTGACACACTAATAAGGCAGAAAAACCTTTTCCACTCTAAAAACCTGAAGCACATTTGTCTTCCACCCACATAACTTGACCAATATACCAGAAGCAAACCAGATCCTGAAAGTCATCCCCTCTGTGCAGAGTTTAGCAGCCCCAGCCACCTCTCCAGAACTGCAATGCCCTGCCGTCCTGGCCTCCAGGCTGCCTGATATTCCACTTTCCTCAGGCTTCTTAGATTGCTTGCTTTAAAATTAATCTGAAGAGCACTACAGTGAATTACTCCTTGAAATGAGCTTTTTTGGGAAGTTAAATGTCAGCTTTTCCCAGTGCCCACTTCAGCACAGACTTGAAAGAGTTATCACCTCCCCATACCAATGTAAAAAGCTAATAATCCTCCTTAGGTTAACCACTGTCACATTGCCAGAAAGCCCATTTGAGGGATTGCCCCCATGAGGAGACCCTGGCACATTTCCCAGGTACATTTTGGACACAGCCCATCACCCCAGCTGCCATACAAGTGCAAGCCAAGCATGCAGCCCAAGACAGGAGCTTCAGTGCCCTCCCATGCTCCCTTGATCTGGGCGGCCAAGGCACAAGCAGCCAAAGGCCCGACCCTGCGCACTTACAGTTTTACTAAAAGGGCCCATGAACCTGGTTCTTTATTTTGAAAAAAGCTTGTATACTCCTTGCACAGAGGATAAGAGGAACCATTTCTGTGTCTTTCTGCTCCCTGATTGCCCAAAGAGACCAGGACCAGACACTCATTTATTTGTCCTCTGCAGAGTCATAGCTAGACTTGCAAACCAGCTGTGCTTCACCTGTGACACACCAAGTTCAACAGTGCCCAGCTTGCTGGAAAACCCAACCTGTCTGGCTCACTCATGCCCTCTGAGGCAAAGGAACCTGCACTTCTACCCTCTGGCAGATCCCACTGAATAGCTGACAGGTAGAAACTGCTGCTGAGCCTCCCAACATGCACTGCTGTGCTGTCAGAAACCATCCTGCTCTGTAACGTAACAGCAATCCCATGCATAGCAAAGAAAACTGGGGTTTTCTGACTGCTACAGGGCATTTCAGCAATGAAAGCAAGGCACAGGAACCACAGCCAGCTGTTCCCTGTCTGGGATGCCTGAACATCCCATACTTATTTCTGCGTGCTTGTGCCAAACCATGCGCTGCTACACAACACAAACAGCAAAGAAATCTTCGAAATCTTCAAACCCTGCCTGCAAATCCAGCCCAGGACACAGCAATGCTCCTGATGTCTTCTCATCATACTTCTTCATGGAAGCAAGGCACTGTACCAGGCACAAAATGCAGAAGAGTATCTCTTCTCACCTTACTCCAAGGTGTGTTGCTTTACTCACTCACTGGGAAGAGAACAGCCCGCGTGCCTCAGATAATGGGATTATGTGGAAAGATTGACACATTGCAGGAGATGGACTTCAGGCACGTGTGCAAAGACCCAATTTGTCTTCTCATACTCAGAAGCTGCACTATCGCACCGCTCAGCCCTGCCACTGAAATGCTGCTGTGCACCATGCAAAATCCAATTAGCCATGGCAGAAAATTAACTGCAACAAACACTGAAATGGCTTCACCCTTAGAAGGGAGATGAACAAAGAAGATCTGAGAACTCATTTGCCAGCAGACAAGTGCCTAATTAATGTGCAGTACCAATGCAGGGAAGGGAGGCTGGACTGCATTTTCTAGCCTGGTGTACCAGGACCGAATGACAATCCTGGTAGCTCACCTAGCTGCTGTCCAAAACCTACCCCATGCAGGAGCTGGTGAGTCAGTACTTCTGCTATCCACTCTCAATGGCTGTGAGGCATGAAATACTACTTGAGAGGTAGAAAACATCCAATTGCTATCCCATGCTTTTACCTCCCTAGACTACTGTAGCCACTGATGAGGGAGCAGGAAAGCAACATCTCGAGGACACTGCTGTCACTGTAGGATGGTAGGAAGAGTGTATTTCCACAGCTCTCATCAACTTCTGGGACCTGCAGTGCCTACCTGAGCTGGACTTGCTCTAGGCCACCATGCTTCCTCCACCATGGAAAAATGCACTTCGAGCTTCCAGTCCCACTGGTGCCAGCCAGACCCCGAAGTACTGCAGGGGATTTCTGTCTGTCTGCACAAGCTTGGGGCATGCAGGACGTCCAGCTTTCATCAGTTTTGTCCTACACGTGGGTCTCACCAGCAGAAATGAGCATCTTCTAAAACACTCTCCTATACTGGTGTCAGGAGCTTCCTGTGTCCAAAAGGAAAAGCAAGAACACTGAAAGAAAGGACATCAGGAAGATGAGGGAAGTTCTCCCTCCAGCGTGACCCCACTATCTGAATTAAAGAGGCAGTGAGGGAAAGACCCCAGAAGCCCTGGGCTGAATTCTTCAGCCTCCACCCCCTGGAGAAATTGTTCATGAGCACAGTGCAGGCTCAGTGGACTCCCAGGCCACTGAAGTGGCTACAGAACTGATTGCTACCGCCTAAAGTGCAAGGTTGGGTCAAAAGTAAGGCAAATTTGGAATCTCATCTCACAGACTCTGTTCTTTCCAGCATCTTTTCCAACATCAGATCTTCCTCTTCCACTCCAGACCCAGATAGGTGTTTAAACTGACAGCAGCCTGTTCTCCAGTACCCCTGTACTGCCCTGTGTCACTCTTTAAAAGGCCTTTTTTACCATACAACTGAAGTATGAAAAAAGGAGGTCTCCAAGCAGTGCGACCAGAATAACTTCATCTAAGCTTTCCTGGTGGAACATCAAGCATAGCTCATGCTAATCCTGCCTGGGTACAACAGAACTGGGAAAGGTTTTATACATTTTCACCAAAGCAGTTTTTCCAGTATACACTCTATCATGAACACTAGTATAAAAGTGGGTCTGTTAAAAAGTTGTCTTTGTGTCAAAAAATACCTCTGTAATTTTTCCTTTCTCCCCACCCCATGTTGCATTTAAGGCACCTTCCAAATTTGATATTTGTTCTGTAGTCTTCTTTGCGTATCTGTGGTAACTGGAAGAGGGAGCAGTGTAAGGGGAATTCTACATAATTACAGCTTTGGTAACACACAACATAACCAAATAGTGAGCTCCAGAAGAGAATAACAGACTAAAAATTAATGCATTCATTGAACCTCAGGTAAAACTCAGTCATTCAGTGATCCATGCACATGACAAGTACTTCATAAAAATAAATGAAACAAGAATCAGTGGGGAAAACTATAGATTTGTTCCTCTCACAAAAATATATACCTTGGATTCCCAAAGAAAAGTTCTTCACAGTTCAGAAATTACCCAGGCTAGCCCCAGGCACTCAGAGCATAAATCAAGTTTTCTCCACTTTCAAGGCTTACACTTTTGAAAAAGTTGGATCTAATGGCTAATCCTCAAAGCAACCTTATGCATTTCTCCTAGGACGCGTCACCACAACTGCTGAAAAATTGTTTGGAGTGAAACAGAGAGCAACTAAAATAAGCAAAAACTGACTTTGGTAAACTGCCAAGTTACATTACCATTACACTGATCTGGAAAACATTTGTTTCCAGCAGTACCACCGCTGTAACCTCATCTTCATCTGTTTGTTTTCTTCCACCTCTTGGCTTCCAAGGACATCCACACATCAAAGTAACTCACAAAGATGGCAATGGAGGAAGAAACACTGAGCTACAAAGAGATGGTAGAAAAGCACATTTTTCTTAGCTTTCCCAGGAGCTAAGGCTGTTCAGGTCAACGAGCTGTCCCAGCAGGAATCACCAAGGAGCCAATGCAGATGGGGAAGGATGAGTCCAGGATTTGGCATACATCTGCACCTTTGCTCTCACTCTTAGGTGTCACAACGTAGAGATGATTAAGGTGGTCTCCAGCTCTGGAGATCAGAGGAGAGGAAGAGTCTGTTCATACGCTCACAGAAGCACTGGTGGGAAGGACCTCTGCAGGTCTCCAGTCCAGCACCTCTCTCAAAGCAGCACCAGCACCAAAACTAGACGGGATCAGTTGCAGCTTTGCCTTGTAGGGTCTTGAAAACCTCCAAGGAAGGGGACAGGTGGGTGGCATCTCCAGTGACCTGTCCCAGGGCTGCTCCTGAAACCAACCTGACCTCTCACACCCCAGCTTGTAGATTGGATGTTTTTAACTTGTCTGGCACTGCCTGAACAATTTGGCCCCATCCCTTGGGAAAATAAGCCAGCAACCAGGAACTGATGCATATGAATAATCTTTATTATCATGAATAATCTATTCTTCACCTGTCACAGGTGAAAGTAGGACAGGAGTGCAGGGAAAAAAATAGTCCTTAGTGAGCAACAGTTTAAAGTAGGTAAACACTGTGATAGGCAATCTGCATACACACAAAATATTTTGTATGTATTCAAGCATCAGCTGTTGGAAAACAGCTAAGTTTTATTTTCTGCACAGAAGGAAGAAAAGATAAACCTGTACAGCCTGTAAAGCACCTCCATTATAGCATGAAAACAGCACAGCAAGAGAGAGATTGTTTATTTAAAACAGCTGAACTGTAACGTAACACTCAAATCTTTTTAGCTGATAATGGAAATGGTTTGGGCATGAATATCCATTTTAAACATGTTTATGTCACACTTCGCAGAAAGGTCAAAATTAATGTTATATCAAAAATAATTTTTCAAAGTACAATTATCTTGACTCTTGGAGCAAAGAACATTCCTATTAGGTTTACCATCTGGGGTTTAAATTTCACATTTTTTAATATATATATTTTTTTAAACTAGGTACCTTGCAGATTATACTGGGAGCTGCATTAAAGCGATCTCAGAGCTACTAGCTATAATGCCCACTAGCTGCTTTTTTCACATACTAACCCATATAATTCTCTAGGGGTTCACAGGTGTTGTCTCCAAAGACCATGTAAAAGTTACAGTTTTGTCTGAATACTCTGGTAGTTTTATTGCTATATTTCTCTCAGTTTAACTGAAGGGCTCATGGATCTTCTCTTGCAGGCATTTCCACAGAGAGTGGGAAGGAAGCTGATTAAAAACACAGACTAACCAGTCCTATGAATGCAACAGTCACACAGGAAAAAGTCATCATTTTCCTACACCCTGGAGCTTGCTATTTCCCTCCTCATTTTCACGAGCTTATCAAGCCTATTTGTTGACATTCTTACAGCAATCCAGTGCTCCCCATGAGCAGATGGCATCAAGCTCTGAAATCTTACACATCCCATGTTACATTAAGACCTGGCTGACTCGAAGCTATTCCCAGCATGGTATTACTGACTTTCCTGGAGTAAGAAGTAAACTCATCTTCAGTTTTTCAGGCTGTTGCTTTAGCAAGAGCAAGCAAACGCGTAAGCCAGATTTGCTTGGATGCTGATCTGTTTACAAAGAGTGTATCACAACAACCCAAAGAGTATGGTTGGCTTTCTCCTCTCGTTATTACCAGGAGGACTCTGCCTTCCTCCATCCTCCACCTCTCTCCCCAGCCAAGTTCTCTCTTCTCTCCCTCCTCACCCCAAGAGGCATCCAGACCTCAGTTCCCACACCTTCATCCAGCCTCACCTTTGGGTAGTAGCCTTCACTCATTCAGCCATCACTGTGCAGAAAAGAATTTCATTGTTCCTTGCTGTCTGTGAAAGATACCCAATGACGACACATCAATATCAGCAGGGTCTGTGTTTGCACATGGAAGAAAGCTGGTCTAGTTCAGACCCACCACAACGAAGGTACCTCTAAAAGAGGCTAAACAAGTAGTTGGGGTACTTCAGCACACCCCAGCCAGGAATGAGCCCATCCATAGCAGAGAAGCCTCTCCTTCTTCATAACAGCTCTGGATGGGACTGTTTCTTTACTCATCAAATGCCAACTCAGATTTTGCACTTGCCTGCATTTTTGCACAGAAGTCATCAATGTAATGCTCTTAGAAGCCAGGCATAATGGAAGAAGAAAACTACTCCAGTCCTCTGCCCTGCTGCAGTTAGTGCCTTATCTGTAAAGTAGCTATAATCATGCTATGTTTGGGTTTTTATCAGCTGCATTAAAATGGAAGTGATGCAAAGGTGGTGAAGTTCCATACAGAGGGATCTACACAGCCAGGACAAGGTTGGAGGAGAAAAAACCTGTGCTTTGCAGATGTGCCTTTGAGTCTTCCTCCTGCTCCATGATTTCCTTGCTCCTGAACTTGGGAATAAGAAAGTCCACCACTTGGAGTTTGCACTGTGTCACACAGCACCATAAAATCTGTCCATGCTGCTGTAACAGAAGGTGCAAACAGATGCGCCTGTTTGCACAGAAAAGCACACAGAAGGGAGTCAGAAATTTGGCTGAGGACAGTGTATATGTGCTCAGCAATGATAGTGATGCACCACAGGGCACAGTCCAATGCTAACAGCAACAACTACACCTGGCACGTCAGAGGCTTCAACACAGGCTGAGCTCCCAAGGAGGCTGAGGCAGAGGAAATGATCTTCCTGCAGAAGGCGAGAGCTTGTTGAGGAGCTGCAGGAGGAGGTGGAAAGTCTGCAAAGCATCAGAGATTATGAAAAAGAGGACAGGATCTTCTCCAAGACCCTACAAGAGCCTGAACACCCAACTGTACAGATGGAAGGGCATTCAGAGTCTGTATTTATTGAGTTGGAAAAAGGAGAATCCCATGATGGGAATGGCTAGAAGCTAGTGACTAGTGGCACCAGTAGGAAGGCTGCTGGTCATGGACTCTCTCTGAGGATCAAGGGCTGCTAGAGAGAGGCTGACTCCACCTAAGTGGAGCAAAAGCATCTGTGCCAGTCTGGTGAGGAGACCTTTAAACTAGGAAGGATCAGGGGAAGGGGGGAATGACAACCCCAGCTAAGTAAGGAAGTGGTGTGTGGGTTGGCAGCAAAGTCTGCAGGGTGATATGGACAAGAAAGACCTCTTAACCTACAGTGCAGGGCTGAGGAGGGCTCAGCTCCAGAGTATGCACACAGTTAAGGAAGTTCCTACAGGACAGCATCATGGAGAACATTCTCACATTCTTTCTTGACATCAGCATGACTGGGTGCTTCTCTCAAGTGCTTTAACAATAACCCATGCAGCATGGGGAAACAGAAGTCTATGTACAGTTATAGGGCTACGATCTCATTTGGATCATGGAAACATGGTGCCTCCAGGCTCATGTGCCTGGAGGGCTGTGATGGATGGATACAACTATTTAGGCAGAGCTAGCCAGAAGAGCAAGGATGGGGAGTTGCCTTTTCTATGAAGAAGCTTTGCCTTGGGATGATGAAACAGCCGAGAGCTAATAGATTAGACCTTGAGCAATCTACTCTACTTGATGCTGTTTCAGGATTTGGACTAGATAGTCTTCAAAGGTGTCTTCTGTGATTCTGATCCATCAGTACAAATTCCTGCATATTTGTCTAGGAGAAAGGCCATACACAGAAAACATGACTTACCTTCCCCACAGATACAGCACATCTGAACCTTAACATCCTTTTCTCTCCTTGTTCATAGGATTTTTCTTCTCTTCAACTCCTTTCTGCTCAGAAAGGGAGAAAACTGAAGAACATGCTGTACCTGCTGAAAGAGAGGATGCCAGGGGACTCGTTAACTATCCAAACCTAGGCAAACCATATGGAATTCTGCAAATCATGAAGGACAGTACGTGTTTAATTAATTTGATCAGAGTCTCACAGTGTTCCTACACAACACATAGGTGAGGCTGAACATGTCATTCTTAATGACCGTGCCATGTGCAAACAATACTGCCTATTAGTTATGCAAATCACACACACGCCTACAATTTTACAGGGAGTTTTCAGAAGTTATTTTCTGTGAGGTTTTCTGAGAGATCTCTCTAAGTGTATCCTTTACCCACCAGGTGTTTCTTTCTGGCTAATGGACCACAAGAGTTATTTAAAGGTTGTTCTTTGTTACTTTGGCCTGGGCTTTTATGTGTACAATGTGTACCTATTACCCATTGTGCAAAGAGCATGTTACAGTAAAGCTGAGTCTCCTTGTCAATAATGAAGCAAAGGAGCCAGGTAACAAATCTTCTTCTCCAGGGGCATTCAAGTAAATTTCTTACATCTAATAACTTTTGTACAAAATAAACCAAAAAGAACAAAATTACCAACCCCCAGTTCAGATCCAGGAGCTTAGCACAGGTGGATATTTTAAGGAAAGCTTTTAAGATTTGGGGTTCCATGAAGAACAATGATGAAACATTGGCTGTTCAGACTGTCTGAACTGTTAGCCCAACACACACAAAATGGTAGTAATTTCACCTCACGTACTTTGGCAGGGCATCTGCTCCTGGAAAAAATAACCAAGATGGACAGATGGCCTTTGAATTCATGAGAGGGAAGGAAGGGAAGTTATTCAGAGTTATTTGGCTCACAAAGGTCTACAGCAATCACTGCACTGAGAGAAGACAGGCTCATAAATGCCTACCTGGTACAGCTGGACCTTCAGGCCAAACAGGTCCTACCCGAACTGCCAGAAGCTGGGAAAGACCTTCAGAGAGAAACAACTGTTTGTGCACCCAATTTCTTCTGTCCACCATCAGAAAGACAAGGCCTGGTCTGCAAGAGCTCCCTTTCCTCAATATCCTTTTTTAACAAAGAGCAGAGCACATCCAATGGGAGCAGTCACGGACACCAGTAGTGATCACCAGACATGTCTTCAAGATCAAGCAAGGAAGCCAAGTCAACATGGTGAGGTCAGGATCAGCAAGGTACAGAACCAGGCACAGGCATACCCACAGCACAGCTCAAGGAAAGGCCAAGGCAAAGAGTCTTAGCTTAAATATAACTCTTAGACCAAGGAGTGGTCTTTCTCACTCAGCAGTTTTCCCAACAGCATGATCCCAAGTTGCAGCTGCACCATATGGGAGCTGCTCTTGAAAACAGGCAGTCACACTCCAGAAGGGGGTGCAGAGTTTGCAGAGCCCGTTTCTGTTTGCTCAGGTCCTGAAAGCAGTAGAAACAAAAGAAAGTAATGCTACAGATGACACTGTGTGGTGACCAGGTAGAAGCCATTCTGGAGAGGTGAGAGTGAACCCAGATATCCTGAATCCTGATTCTCCAACTTGCCCAGGGCTTCTGCCACAGCACTATCTTAGACAACTTGTGGGGATCAGAGAGAAGAAAATAACGGCTCTTTTAAAAGTCCAGGAAAATAAAAATCACCCATTTGTCTTGTCCCACCTCTTCCCAGAGGGGTAAAGTTATATCGCTTTGAAGAGGGAGAATGATACCTTGAGAGTGTTTTGAAGTTTCTTTTATTATTAATGTATCAAAAAAGAAGTTTGAGAAGA
This sequence comes from Mesitornis unicolor, assembly GCF_000695765.1. Classification (NCBI taxonomy): domain Eukaryota; kingdom Metazoa; phylum Chordata; class Aves; order Mesitornithiformes; family Mesitornithidae; genus Mesitornis; species Mesitornis unicolor. Next base: position 30,930 of record NW_010204203.1, read on the forward strand.
CTGCAGGGCTGAAGGGACTAATTGGAGACAGATGGTCAGACATAGGCTCTTAAAAGCGTGAAGATCAGCTAAGAACATCAGTCATCTATCTGAAAATAGCCTGAAATACTGAAAGAGGGAAATCACATCTTTCACCATTAGTGCCTTGAATCCAGCTGCAGCCTCCAGCTGTAAAACCCAATACAGCCCAGTAGATATGAATTTGGTGATAACTAGCAAAGGACCACAGGCTGTACCTGCCAGTACAGGGTCATGTGAAAGAGTCAGCTGCTGTTGTTATTCCCTACTTCACCTACCATTGCCATTTTTGCCTGTATGCGTATATACCCGCTTAAGACTTCTTTCACAGTTAGCTTTTGGTCCAAATCTGTTAAGAATGACTTTAAAAGAAACAAAAGCTGTCACCTCTCGCCTCCTCTGAGCCAAGTCACAGGGTGAGGGGAGCAGGGGATGGGGAGAGTCACCTGAAAAAGCAGCCAGCCATAAAGTAAGCCCCAGATGCCTCTCTCAGTGCATGGCAGCAAGGTTGTGTCCAGCATGCCTCACAATAGCCTTTGCACTGAATTTGGGTCTCCTCCAACTTGAAGTTAACTTAAGGGCACTGCTTCAGGCCTCACATTTTTCATCTGCTGTCACATGAGCTCACTCTCTCCCAGGGATCCAAAAAAATGCCCCATTTAAATAAAGGCAGGCCCAGCCTAAAGACATTGTGTGACTTTCTGGGTCTTGGAAACCAGTTAGACACAACTCTGCACGCTGACTTTTCCTTTAGTTATAAATTCTCCGCTTGCTTTTGTTCTCCTGCACGTAACCTTTCCTATTCTGTGACCCAGTTATTAGAAATACTTCAGGAGCATTTGGCACAAGCCCAGAAGCCTCATGTGAGATGTATGAAGCATTCAGCCACTGGGATTGTGGTGCCGAGCCTTTCAGCCCCTGATGCTCTGTGCTTTCCCACAGAGCCCAACCCTGCAGCAGGTCACAGTTTTCTCTCACTTCTGTGCCGGCTCCTCAGCAAAGCTGCAACCTGCTATTCCCCCGCCACCTCCTCCTCCTCCATGGCCTCATTTGAAGGGTCACCTTTAGACATCTGCTGATTGGAGAAGAGCCAGTGTTGACTCACCATCCACCAGCCAAAGGAGGCACTTCCTAAGTGGATTATGACCCAGCCTCATGAGCAATATAGTGTGTGTGGAGGCTGTGACAGCCCCCATCAGCAACCCCAAACCAACCATGAGCAGAAGGCTAGTGCTGCACTGAGGCAACTGTGTGGTCTGGGACAGATGATATGGACCTACTCCCCCAGAGGAAGGTCTGGTTTGTCCTCTCCACTCTCAGCCCTGCTGCTGCTCCATGCAGACGACCCCCGTATGGGACTGGGATGGCACAGCTGCCCGCAAGGGATCCCAAAATGAATGATCCTCACACGCACACAGTCACTGAGCCAGCGGAGGAGAGGGCTGCAAGTGTCCCAGCAGGCAGCACAGGAGGCCTGCAGCTGCCCACGTCCCCAGCATCATGCCCAGCTACTGAAGAGCCAGCTCTCCACCAGCACTGCCATGCAGGCAGCTGTCTCAACCTCTCCTGTCAGCAGTAACCCCAGAGACAGCAGACCTTCACTGCTGCAAATGGCACCGATCTTTCATGCTGCGAATGGGACAATCAATCTTGGGCTAATGGGGCTTGTTAAAGCAGCAGCCATCACTCTGATGAAGCAACACAGCTTGCATCCTGAAAGGCTCACAGTGAGAGTGTAGTTTCCTAGCTGCCACATTCAGGAGAATGAGCCCAGAGGTCCTAGACAACTAGGCTATTACATAAATCTTAAAACACAGTGGACAAGCATTACCCCAGTATCCCTGCCCGCTCCCAAGGCTTTTTTTCCTCCACTTTATATTTCCTTGGCATGTTCTGTACACACGCTATACTCCCTCCTTCCTTCTCCTGTGTTCACTACAAGGGGCTTGTACTCCATCCCAGAATTTCAGAAGCAGCATCCATTAAGTTCCTGAGTCAAATCCACCCCAGTGGAACGAGCTCTCTGTGGCACATAAGACACACTGGAAAACCTTGTGTATCAAACTAGCCCACTTATCCCATACCACACTGAATTTAGGGAAGTGATGCTGATCTTTTGGAACCAGGAGGTTGAAGACCCAAACATGGGAAAGGCCACTATCAGGGAAATATTACCATAGCACAGGCAGTGGATTAAGTCAGAGCAAAGGATATTTGGACATACAGACAGATCTGTCATGGCAGGGACACTGTTTGATGCTAATGCTTCATCTATCCAAGATTTCTCTCCCCTCTCTTTTTATTCAGTGTTTTCTTTTTCGTTGAGACTCCCTGCCACCAGACTTCCAATAGCGTGAATTTCTCCCCAAACACTGCTTGTCACACTTCTTTTTGAAGCTCCTGTTAAGGATGTGACACAACTCTCAGCTTCTTTTTTTTTCTTTTGGGGGTGGGGGTTAATCATCAGATTTCAGATCTTTGCTATTAAAATCCATCAGACAACAAATGAATCAAGGTAATGAGACAAGACTGTCACTTTGTAGGAAATCAATGTCACGGTGTTTTAGAAGCAAAATCCCTTTACAATTACATTACAAGAAAGAACCTATCTGGGGCACTTATTTCAGTGTTGGTAATGCAAAACATTGCCTTCCTGAGACATGCACCATCAAACACCAGGCATGCAGCATGTGCAGAAGATGAATATGAGCACACAGTTTAGGTTTGGAAGATATGGTGCTAGACAGGACTTCCCAAGATTTTCAGATGAAGACTTCCTGGTTTTTGTAGCTTACCAGTCACATGCAAAGTTTTAACTGGAAATGGCCTATGTTTAGTCTTGTTCCACAGACCAATTGGACTCATTACCTCATCCCGTAGCTACAGCAAGCTACTGCCTCCACCTTGGAAATGCCTGTTCTGCAGAAATCTGCAGTTCTTGCAACATATCCTCCATGAAAGCCATTATGATACCAAGGTGAAATTCCCCTATTGAGGAACAGCATTTTCCAAAGCTGAGTCTAAAAAGCATTGTGTTAGGAGAAGCTTAATCTAGTGGGCTTGAAGACCGAAGGCTTTTCTCCTCACCAGTCTTTTTGCCACTTTTACCATTTGTGGGTGTCTCCACACAGCAAAGCCTGTGTCCCAAAGATGCAGATGCACACAAAACACACACAGCTGCCCACACAGACCAACGAAGACAAAGAGCAGTGCCTTGACTGGCCCCCACAAAACCATCAGCAGTACGCACACAGACAACATGAGCAGACCCTTTTGTTCCCCCCTGCCCCTCCTGGAAGGTCACCCCGTGACTGAAGGCCACCAGCAGACACACACAGTTCCTCGCTCTCTTCATCCACAGGCACACGTGCATCAGCAGAAACCTCCAAACTCAGACACTTGCTCCATCCAGACTCCATACCGAGATCATGAGTCTCACTTATTCTGTGTCCAGCTTTGGACTTGCACGGTCTGGTCTACTCACTGATGAGGCGAGCTTGAAGTTTGCCAGTGAAGCATACACATATTCGCATGCACTGAGAGAGAAAGAAAAAACTGTGAATCAGATTTAATATGAGGACAGGCCAGGCTGAAATGCAAACACAGAGCTCAGCCAGGAAAGCACGCTGATCAGCAGCCATTAGGACCTTGCACACTGTTGCACACCATTGGACCCTTTTATCCCCTCTGCTACCCATTCTCCCGTACTTGTTCCTCCCGAGTTGGCTTTGATCCCTTTTTTCTCTGCCTCTGGTCCTTCTCTTAAACATCCCACAATGTTTTGTACACTCCTACAATCCCCTTTAAACACCCGATAAATAAGCTTTACACAATCCCACAAGCCTCCTGAAATGTCCCATCACAGGTTTGCTCTCTCTACAAGACCCATGATAATCATCTTCTCCCCTTTTTTTTTTTCAGTTACCAGGCTCGTGACTGAGAATTAAGCACCAGGTTGGCCTAGGTCAATAACCATACTGGGAATGTTAAAAATGTAACAGTAACAGTGATGGGAGAGTGCCTGGAAGCACTGCTGTGCACAGCTTCATTTATTACCCTGCCTATGTGCTGTCTGTGCCTACAGCAGCTTGGGAGTTTCACCTCTCAGCCAAGCTGGGAGACAGCGTGTGTGGATGGCTGAAGTCCTCCGTCCCAGGGTCTGGTGCAAGATGCTGTGCAATCTGGGCTTCAAGAGGTGGTTGCAGACAGGCTGAGGAAAGGCAGACACTGTAGCTCTTGACCTGCTGGGCACCAGCTGCCTCTGCAACCCAAACAAACACAGTGTGCCAAGAGGAAAAAGAGTTTCTCCCCTTCCTGGCTTCATTCTCAGAAGTGATAACCATTTCAGGACACCCCCAGAATCACAACCCTGAGTATCCACGGGTTGGCAGGCACATCCCTCCAGCAAAGCTGCCTTGGCCTCAGTACAGACCATGGAGGATGTGAACCTCAGGGACAGGCAAAAGTTGACAGTGCTGAAGCTAAATCTCTGTCCTGACAATAAATCACAGTTCACCCACCTCTCCAGCAGCCTGTCTTGCTTTTCCAGCCTCACAGTACAGCCTGCTGTTTCCCACATCCATCAAATCTAACTGCTTGAAATTCAGCAACAGCTGACAGCAGAAGATGCTGTGCAGATGGATCCCAGGATTCCAGGTCATGGCATAAATTGTTGCCATCTCTCCCTCTTGCTGAGCAATCACAGTCAGAAAGGTATGGAAGGGATATAACTCTCAGCAGGTGCACCTTTTGCAGACCCTGGCGGTTGGGTTGTCCTGGTCTTCTCCTCCTAGAAATGGCAAAATAGTAGTAGACGGCTTAGTTCAATGTCATGTGAGTTCCCCACCATTTGCTTAGCCTCCTGTCACCCATTTGCAGTCTACCTAGGCAGCACAGAGTTCATTCCTGTTTTGCTACAGAAGCAATCAAAAAAACAAAAAAACCCTTTGGAAGTCCAGAAGACAAGTGAGGATCTTTTCTTCTTTTGGATTTATTGATGTTGCTGTTGTTGCTTTGCTGTTTTGGTTTTCTGAGCCAAATATTCACTGAGGGATGTTCTCAGTATCCTTTGTGGCAGCATGTGATGTTTGCAAGTCACCTTTGAAGTTATGTCTTTAGAGCTGGTTGTCTACTCTCCTCTCGCCTGCAAACCTACACCAGATGAAACAGGCTGCAGAAAAATGCAAAAGCTTTGCTGGTTATTAGCCATGCTGTTACGGAGTCCAACAGCCTGGGTCAGGAACCGTTTGCCACTCCAGACAGCACATTATCGCAGTGGGGGCTGCCTATTCCCTGCAGAACTGAAGGCAACAAGGGAAGATGCAACTCGAGGCGCTGATGTGGACAAAATCCTGGCAAATGGCAAGGTGCAGGGAATCATGGCTTTTCCCCAGCATATATGCTGCTGGGCTGATGCAAATGGGAGAAGACTGCCATTTCACAGAAGGGAAACTAAGGAAAGAAGAGGTGGGTCGGCCTCTCTCCCTGGAGGTGTGCACACAAGTGTATCTTAGTGCATATTCACCAAGCACCCAGCGCACTCTGCCCAAACAGGGTGACACTGCATGGTGGGTGCAGAGCAGCTGGGACCACCTGGGGTCTCTCCTGGGCAAGAGAGGCCCTGCAAGTTTGATGTTTAAAATCAGCTCCTTCCTGACAGTTCCAGTTACCTCGAGCCTTCTATTAAAGAGGCTTTGCTTTTAGCAGCTTTTGGAAAAGACCAAAGTCTGTGAGCTACAGCCACCAGCCTGAAGACCATACAACATTCAGAAGGACTACAAGACATTTATTTCTCGAGCCACTTAGACTGATTGATTTAGTGTAAGCAGTAAGAAATACAGCTACTCCTGTGCAGCAACATGCTGGACCCACACTTCAGCTTAATCTCTTTGAAGAATGCACAGAATGATTAATAAAAAAAAAACCCAGACACAAACCCCATGGCCAGTGCAAAGAGTTCAGTATCTTTGATGTAGGACAGTCTCAAGGAAACTCTTTCACT
>NW_010204203.1:36979-56209 GCF_000695765.1 Mesitornis unicolor
TCCAAGTGTCCTCTGCCCAGGCACAGACAGTATGTAAAGGCATATCATCCAGGTAGGTACATGCATTAGAATTAAACTCAGGATAGAGTCCAAATCCTGTAAATTATCTTATATAAGAAGGCTGTTGTCCTTGTCCAGAGCCCGTTGAAGCACTGGGACCTCCTTGCACAGCAAGATGAAACAGTCTGGGGAGAAGACCCAGATCCGTTGTCACCATTCACGTCCTTCTTTGAGGACCAGAGGCAGTACGTCCTCCCTCTTCCAGCAAATCACTCTTTAACGCCAACAGCCCACATCCAGCACACCCCATGCACCTTAACTCTGAATGATCCTGTTTATTTTTCTAGCAAACATTCACGGTCCTCACACTTCCTTCACCTAGGGCTTTGCACTGCAGTTGAATTTAGATCAGCTGCCTGCCACAATCAATGAGTCAAACTAACTACTGCTGTCCCCCTGGACTTCCCCACTGTCAGCCTGCTGGCTCCAAGGAAGTCTCTTTGGGCCAGATGCTGATCTTTTTATTCACGGCCATTTCCTCTCCCCACAGCTTGCTGCAGGCACAGTGTAATACCCACTTCTGCTTCTGCACCTCCAACAGCATCTGACTTTCTTACAGCCCAAATGAAACCCTGGGGTCTGCTCTCACAGGGAAGTCCCACGGAAAGCTGAGTCAAGCCTCACACAGACTCAGGCAAGCAAGGCACCTCTCTCCTGGAAGGCAAAGACAACAGGATTTATCCCTCTCTTTGAAACAACATGTGTCTCCAGTGCTTAATCTGCCTGTATTTAACTTCCCAGAACTGTGTCAGCATGCTCTCCATCGTCAGAAGCAGCATATTTATCATCTGCAGATGCAGACCCATTTAGTTGCTAATGGAAGCAATTTCTGTGTCCCTGATGCTGATGTGCACCCAGCCATGTGCAGCCCAAGGCTCTGACAAAGCAACACTCCCTCATCACAGCCCCAGCAGAGCAGCACCCACATGCACTGAAACACCCCAAGAGTTTCCAGCTACATTTAATTAGTGCAATGACCCAGCATTGCTTGCTGAGCTGAAGGTCTGCAGGGTCAGAGACCCATTCCTGTCTACACAGACTGATGTGTTTGCAGCAGTGTCTCCATGCTCAGCTCTGGTCTGAACATCTCTTGCCCATCCTCTTTTACATCCCCTCTTTGGTGGCGTCTGCACGCATCCTAGTGCTCAGTTTATCACAGGAATGTCTAAATGAATAGCTCTGTGTCACCTTCACCTCACCTGCATGACTTCCAAATGCAATGTGAAGCTGGAGATGCTCCAGATGCAAGTCAGGAGGCTGGTTTCCTCTTCCATGCACTCTCCAGGGAGAGAAAAGCAGGCAGCTCTCCAGAACAAGCCACAGGAAAGCCATGAGTCTGGGAGCACCCTCATTTCTTCATTAGCAATAGCAGGATGCTTGGGGCAAGGCTTTACAAATAAGCACTGGAACAGCTCTGGGTTTAGCATTTCAGCATCACTCACATCAGTGGTGTTGTGGTCTCCTTCTGTTCCAGGAATTAAGTGGTTTTTTTAGACTCATCATCTTAATGAGATGGAATTGTCCAAGAACAATTTGGCCTCTTTCTCAGCCAATGGAAACAGCAGCACTTTTCCGTGTGCCCCACTTCACCCTTGCTAAAGGGCTCATTTATGGCCTAAGCGAGTTGGAAGAGACTTCATATTCTCCTCCCCTTGATTAAGTACTTCTCTTGAAAAGCAGAGTTAAGTGTTTATGAGCAGCACAGGACTTTTAAACCATTTCTCACATTCTACTACTCTTTATGGCTTCCTGGGCGCAGCCAGAGGCAGCAATAAAAGCAAGGACTCTACGGGAAGCATTCCCACCAGCAGCACAGACCATACTGAGAATATTGGGCACGGCCAGACACACACTCACAGAGTCCCACTGGTAAGTGCTAGTGCTGTCCCCATGCATTGGCATGGGACAAGTGACCGTCCCAATCAACACGACACATGGGGCTTGCAGGATCCTGGGTGTCCCTCTGCAGAAACCACTACCAGGCAGCAGAGGGACAGGGAGCGGGCGGACATGATTTGCAAATAAACATTTCTCTGAATTTCAGTGACACAAATATGTACCTAACTGCTGGCATTTTAAGAGGAACTACTGATATATATAACTAGTGAGTAAAAATAACTTATTTTAGCTCTATTACCATGAAAAAAGTGAAGGGACTTTATTGACTAGTAATTAAAGTCTTATCCCTTTTGGTAGCATATGGCAAGCAAGGAACAGGCATTTTTGTTCAGAGTATAGAAGCCAAGCTGCACTAGCAATAACTGTGTTTTATCTTCCCGGGAATGCACAATAAAAGATTCAGGTCTTATAGCTGAACTTTGTGAAAGGCATCAGTAATCAAAAGTCAGCACGGAATCTTATCCAACGCTAATTTTAAAGTTGCTAATATTTAAAGACCTGCTTTTGTGTCTGCCATTTTTATTCTGAGATATTTTACTTGTCTCGTTTTAATGACCTGATAGTAAAATGGAGATGAAAATGGAGATTAAAATTACCCAGAGTTTCTCTTGAAGTTTGCTCAATGTGACTGTCAAAAAGATGCTCTGTGCTGCATGTGCATGTGGGTCACAGCAAGTTTTGGGGTTTTACTGTTCTCAGTATGGATAGATCAAAAGATGAGAAAGAAAACTGCGGAAGGGATGGAAAAATTACAGCAATAACTTGTGTTCTCAGTGCCATGCTTAGTTTGAATCAGGACACTCTACATCAGCAAGAGCCCATCACAAAGGCCATCAATGACCATGCAAAGCCTCTCACAGCACTGGAAGAGAAGGGCTGGAGCCACTACACTTGGCCTTTCAGGATCTGGGTCTCATTCCCACTGTGCTTTTCAAGTCATCATTCAGCTGATCAGAGGTCCTAAACCTTCACAGAGAGAAGGGTTTCACCCAGCTCTCCATCCTCTACAGCCCCATATGGCTTTGTTGGGGAATGAATTCTGTCACGTTCAGCGAAAAAGACAGTTCTCTGCAGTCGTCTAATTTAAACCTTCCCAAATGCTTTTTTACTTTTATTAAGCAAGCCTTCCCTAAGACACTGCTAAAAGAGTTGAGATTTTGCATTCGTAAAGCTAAGATATTGCTACCAATAAAAATAAATAGATGGCAATTACTAAGGAATTACATTTAGACCAAAAATGACTGAATTTATTACCCTCTGAATGTGTGCGGCATTAAATGCAGCATTACAGAAGTTTAAGGAGAAGAGGTGGGCAAAGAAACTTCTCTTTTTAATGGTGTAGCCAGGAACAAGCCAAGCTCAGATAATAACAGAAATCTGAAGCTGTAAGTGAAGAGAGCCTCTAAGTACAGAGCTCGAGTACAGATAACACAGCAGTTCAGCAAGCAGTACAATGAAAATAGATTAGAGACAACTGCACATTAATGATGACACCAGACTGGGAAAGATCCTGTTGAAGACCTGCCTGCTGCTAAAGTTTATGCTCTACAACCAACAGGCTTTATCCAAAAATCTACCAATGCTCTTTCCATTGATGTACCCAGGCTTTGGCTAGGAAGTCTTGTCACAGGTCAAAGCTCTTTGCTTTGCCTGTTATGTATAATTCATCTGGGACACCCTTGAAGGGTGGACAAGTTTCTCAAGTCCAAAAGTACTTCCAAGGGTATACGAGTCCCTCCACTTCAGGAGGCAAAATCATCTGTCTTGGTGTAAAAGCGCTCTTACACCTTTATCACTGCATTTCTGCCTGCAGGCACTGTACTGTAAGCAGTAATGTGAACCAAGCAGTGTTATGCTCCCACACAGTACAGCCCAGACCATTTCCAGATTAGTAATGCCAGCTTCTGACACTGTGTGGGTTCTTTTAATATAATGTTGCTATAAAACACTGTACAAAATATAATAAATAAAAAAGAGCATCTAAAAGCTGGGAAATTTTAAATTACAGTTCCCACGAGTTATCTCTGAATTTGTACTCTACTCTGAAAACCTCATCTGACTACTGTGGAAATACGAGGTAAATATTTCTCTAAAATAAGAATCATTTCCTGGTTAGCAATGGCAGTACAATAGCTTACAAAAGACACTCTGAAAGAGCCTTCAGTGTCCTTGAAAAAAATGAGAAACTGTCCAAAACCAAAGGTCACACAGATTATCTTACATCTGCCTTGTGTCCACTGACCCTATTCAATGGCCACATTAAGCCATTTGCTGGATGATGGTGACTTTCAGTGAATCTAGCAAACTGGCACAGGGCCTCAGCTGGGAGTGGGAGATGCCTTTATCCTCACTGCCCAGCAGGTTCAAGAGACTGAAAGGGTATGACAACTTCTTCATGTAACTAAGAAAAACCCTCTATTTCACTTAGGCTACCTACACACTCAGCTTAACCTGCTCTCCCCAAAACTGCCTCAAGCCACCTTCCCACCTTGACAACTCTATAAACCCAGATATCTCTAGCTCTTCCTGAACTGGACAGCATGAGACCATGAACTCAGTACTCACTCATACTGGGCTGAACTGGGGTTTGAGGCCAGGGTCTGCAGCAGCATGAGCAGGATGTTCTTAAAGACAAGGACTGTTGGAAACTAGAGTAATCTTCAACCTGATTATTCGAATCATGTGTTTAATTAGCGTAAGTAGCTAATGAGTAGCTAGACTGCTGAAGCCTTAGGCCACAAGCTGAACCTAGATTGAACTCTTTCTTAGTCACAAGAAAAATGGCTGAGAGTAGTTTTGCATGAGTTCGATAAATTATAACTGACCTAACAATATAAGAGTATGTAAGTAATATTACTGAAGACTGTATGAATAGCAATATAAATTAGAGTGACCATTCAAAGGGAAGAAACCATTCTACCAGGAGACAGCAGAAGAGCTATGAATTCCAGGTGCAGATGATGAAGACAGAGACCATCCTACCTGGCGTCAGCAGAAGACGGATGAGCATCAGGTACAGATGGAGCAAAAGATTATGAAACTCTGTAAGTCGGTAGAGATGCCCACACCGAAATTCCAGTCATCAAAGAGGAATCGTAATCATTAAATGACTTGATTTGACAAAGAACACACACTTGTCATGTGGACAGGCACATAAACAACTAATGTAATAGATTTTAAGTCGCACTTACTGAACACAGCATTTCTGTAATCCTTCTTGCTGCTCACCAGTTACCCAGCAAGGCATTTTTAGGATAGCTGGCCTCCTCCAAGAGCACCAAGCTCAGAAAGCCCCTAGATATGTTCCAAATCTTCCTCCAGCAGTGACACCCTCTCTGCCCTGTGGATCCAACCTCCAATTTCTTCTCTAAATCAGCACGCTCCCCCATTTCTACTCACAGCTTCATGCAGATTCCCTTGAGGTTGTTCTGTAGCTGGGCTTCATACAATCTCACCCTCTGTATGCAAAACTATCTCTGTTTCCCCTTCTCCACTGCAGTGGAACAGCTCTCCTACTCTCCTACTCCTACTCTTCCCTACTCACTGAAGGATCAGAGCACCTGGAAAGAGGGGGAGCTGAGGAGATCCCCTGGCTCTGACCTTCCCAAGGGAGAAAGAGCAGGTGGGAGAGATGCGCATGGAAAACATTCATTCTATTTGCTCAGAGCCCTGGTGCAGGAAATCCTCTAGACACAGCTGGTCCTCATTTGGTTTCCCAGCTCGGTGTGGAGAATTTCCCTTTCTCCTGTGTTTTTCCAGCAGTCAGACCACATGGGCAGCACTTGCTGTGTGTCAAGGCATAGCCCACCTGATTCCAGAGTCAGGCTGGCCTCAGCACCCACCCAGTTCCCCCTTTCCATGAAAAGCCCACGTGCACCAGGTCTGTAATTCCTCTTAGCCAGAGCGAGTGTTTGCCTAGTCTCTGCATTTCTCTAGGTCCCTTTTTTTCTTGGCTTGGCCCTTACTGGTGACAGGAACCTGCAGCTCTGTCCTCCCTGGCTCAGGAGGCCAAGCTCAGCATCAGTCTTCCCAACCTAAGGGCGGCGACTTGGGCTTTACCCCTTCTAGATGAGCTGGGTCAGGGATAGGGTTTACTACCCCCCAGCAGACATTTACTCCAGCCCAAGAGACACCCGTGACACACTCTCATATAGGTGTCTATGTACTACCTGGATATTGCTTGGGAGAAGCTTTTCAGGCCTAATGCAGTGTCAGGGCAATCAGCAGGAGTTGTCAGTGCGTCTACACTGTCTGCAACTGCTAATAACAGAGCTCAGGCCTCTGGATGGGGTTTTGTGTGTGACAGGACTGACACACAAGGCATCTCAGTAGTCTGACAGCTGGCTGCTCAGTTCTCAAAAGCTCCTCATTAATACCTGTACTTTCTGCATAACAATACGAAACAAATCCAAAACAAAGCAAAAAGATTTCCTGTTCACACACGCATGCAAGCATTCTTCATGAACTGGCTTTCAGTACTCAGTTGCTTCTCGTGATCCCATTTAAGCTGATCTACAGAAAACAGACAATAAAACAGAATTAAATAGGTACTGACTTACAGGTCACTCCCAGAGCAGGAGTGCAGCTTACAGGCTCTGAGTTAGGCTCTACTCCACCTTTTTCTTCTTATTTGCTATTTTACCAAGGAAAATATCTTCACACATGGGAGAAAAGATAAATATTCCTAGCTCTTTGGTGACACTACTGCTTCCCTGAGTTTTCATGCCAATATCTTGGTTCCTCGGCTTTCTGAATTATGTCTTCCTACAAGTAAGCAGCCCTTGACAAGAAAGCATGTGTTCAGATTAACTGATAAGGTCTCTCATTAGGCAAAGCCATACACATTCTGCAGGATGAGGGTACCTATGCAAAAGACGTTTATATTTTCACAGGCCAAAGCTACTCTTGCTTAAGCCTCCTTAATGCTTGTAAACCTGCCTTATAAATCTCCAAGTCTCTTTTCTGCCCCTCCCCCTCCCCCCAGGTACTGCTGAACAAATTGGTAGCTTCATCTTGCTGCCATGCCAGTGGCAGATCCCCTGTTGCCTCTGCTGTTGCTCACCTTCACAGGGTATTAAAGATGGACAACTCTTTTCCTCCCTTAGGATCTTCAGCTCTGGGGCCTTTTGTGTGTGCTGATTGCTCTAGGAGACAACACTCATTCAGTGCCTCAAACCTAGCTGATGTTCCCCTCCCCACTTCAGTGCCAGCAGCCACAGACTCACAGCCATGACATTACCCTGACCCTGAGTTCCCTCTGGGCAGTGTAAGTCTCACTTGCTGTCCACTTATCCCCTCTGTTAGCCGAGGGCTACTGACAAAAGTGTGGTGACAAAGAGTTGGGGACCAAACCCCTGGCATAACACTGAGAGAAACTGCTCACTGGTGGAAGCCTCCCATGGCTGTTGTCCCCATCTCCTCTGGGGATGCTGAGAAGAGCAACCTTACCCAGTGTCCAGGGGATTTTTCCTCAATGTCCACTTGAAATTCTCCAGCTCCTTCCTTCTTGTACAGAAACTCTGCAAGGTCTCAAGCTCATTTTGCCTCATTGTCCTGGCAATGGGTCTTCTCGGGCAGTTGCGACAAAGTAATTATATTCTGCACGGAAGAGCTGGTTGTGACAAAGCCACTCGCTGACCTCTGCTGAAAGTCCCTAAGCGTGACACCCCACTGTCTCAGAAAGGTCAGCAGTCTGAAGAGAAAGATATGGGAAGACCTGATCATCACAGCTGCTTAGGAGGTTAGAGAGGGTGAGCTTCAAGGAGGTTTGTTTCCAGCCTGCAGCTTTGCTCCCACTGCTAGCAATGACTCCTCACTTTTCATACCTTTCACCCTCAGACACAGCCCAGTAAAGCCAGCTTGGAGGACTGCAGGGCAACACCCACCACCAACACACAGGTGCCCACTACATTGGTTTTGTATGGCAGAGACATCCTTAAGCCAGAGCAGGGGCTCTGGGCCTAGGCCTGGGCCTGGGTGTAGGAGAAAGCAGTGGAGCTTGGCAGCACCTAGGGCGCTTGCTGCAAAATGAGGTACCATTGGGTGTGCTGGGAAGCTGAGACAGCCCCAGAGGGAGATCAAAGTTAATACACAGCTTTACCCCTTCCCACACGTGCTGCTCTTTCTCCGCTAGCCTGCACACAGCATGTCTTATCACAACTCCCACTGCGGCAGCCCTGTTTAATAAAAGCACAATCCACAGCACTCTGGTTTTCTCTGATTTTATATTTCTGGTGGAAACAGGAAAAAAATAATCTAAGCTACGTGAAAGAGCTCATTTCACAGGAATGTATTTTGGCATTGCAAAAAACATTTTCCACAGAGAATTCCCAGCCAGTGTCTCCAGCATGGCTAAATTGATTCTGCCAGTCTACAACAGTGAGCATCACTTACTCCTTTCAAGAAGAAAGTGCAGAAAACCCACAGGAGCCAGTGATGGGGTAACCGAGCATCATTTTGTTCCCTGACCAGCACTGCTTAGCTCAAACAGTGCCCTGAAGCATGGAGGCCAGTGTCATTTCCAGATTCTTTTCTAAATCTTAAACAAAGCTATTTCATACTTATTAACTACCTGGTTTGCTTCACAGGCATTAATGAAGCATGTGCCATTCATAATTGTCATCCCAGGTGAAGATGTTTGTCTTTTGTCTCCCTTCTGTCTGCAGAGAAGAGCCCTGAGGCTTTAGCTTAGTGCCAGTGATCAAAAACTTTCTCAGACTCTTCTCCAACTCCTGCTTCTATAGGATCAGCATCCCCACAACGCTCTTTCCCAGAGAAAGATATTAATGTTGATTCACACCCCCACCAGACTCTCCAAACACTACAAAAAAAACCCAATAGTTTTGCTACATAAGACTTTTTTTCCTTTTTTCCTTTTTCTTTTTTCCTTTTTCCTTTTTTCTTTTTTTTTCTCAGGGCAAATTTCTCTCCATTACATCTCTGTTGTGTTGTAAGGACAATATTGTCTCTGTTAAGCTGATTATCTGCTGTTCAAGGGAAAAAAGCTGAATGCAGGAAAATGTATGTGCTACCTTGCAGGGGGAGCGGAAGGGCAGGGATGTGAGTTACTGTGAAAGAGCGCTTGTTGCATCCATGAAGGATAATTAAGCCCTGATTGATTCTTCACTTTTGTGGCTATAGAACTCACTTAGCTGTATTTTCCAGTGACAGATTTCAACAGATAGCACTTGCTTTATGGGCCTTGGGTGGCAGTGTGTCTTTTCAGCCTCTGCCCCAGCTTCAGGGTGATGATGGGAAGGGAGGGGAACTTCATTTGCTGTCCTGAGCCTGGGCACCCACATGTACCTCTTTCATGAGAGAGTGGCAAGAGAGGGACAGTGCAAAGCCATCCCTCTGCCTAGGACATCAAGGTAATGGACACTGCTCTGCTTGGTTTAAATTAGATTCAGGACACAGCAGTTTTCTGTTCTTCCTGGGAGAACACCTCCAGCACCATCCTCTCAGGGATGCATTTTGCACATGTTGGTGTTGCCACCTACATATAAAATCATAACTCAGCCTCATCTCAAATCAGCTTGTGGTTGATCCTCCTGGATCTGAAGGACCAGGTAAGAGCTGGCAGTGGTGGTAAAAGGGAACGTAGCACAGCAGAGGCAGACTGGGGCTGTCAGATCAGAGTCTCAGCAGTGCTGAGTACCTGGGTAGCTGCCAGATGGAGAAGCTCCATGGAGTTGTGGCTGGGATTCTTAAACACAGCGAGAAAGCACAGATTTGTCTTCCTTCATCCTGGCAGACCTGCGGCACACGCTGCATTGCAGACACAGGCTTACATTGCAGCACCAGTATGCCTCATTCTTGCGCTTGCTTTTTCATGGCTTGTGCCAAGACTAAGCCTGAATATAGAAAACAGTGTTAATCTGAAGAGCAATCCTTAATGGCTGCCAGCCTGAGAGAGTCTCTCACAGTGACCCCTACTTTGGCCACCTGATGCCTTTTTAGCAGCTCTGTCCCTCTGCAGCTTCCCCCTGACCTTGCCCACAGGACACCATAGCACATACTTTCAATGCATCCAGAGCCATGAGGTCAGTCAATTTTCCCCACAGAAGAGAAGTGGTCATCTTATTTTAAAAGGTGTGGAGTATATCCTGAATCTGGTAAACCCCTCTGCCCTAAGAGCAGTTGTTCCTGTCAGGCACATTTCTGAGTGAGGCACATGGCAGAGCACAGGGACCCTGTGTTTCATCATCACTTCTCAACACCCTGTTCTTAAATCAGAGCACAACACTTGGTGTTCTCTTGTCAACAGCATCTGCCCTGTCTAGAGAGAGTTATTAAATATGAGGGTGAGCGGTAAGGATGCCAGCAGATGGAAAGTGAGTGCAAACAGTGTGGGGAACCCAGCAGAGGCCTGGACAAAAGACCAATAGCTCCTGAGTCCCCAAAACATGCTGCATCACTTCCACAGGTCCAATGCAGGCTGGGTGAATATGCAATGGATTCACTTGCAAGACATCCAGGAAGAGAAATACCAAATCACCCCTGCACAATGGGACAGAGGAAAAGAAGGGCTTTTCAGAGCCTCTCTCAGCCACTGCCTTAACATAGGTTTAGAGGCAAGATGCAGTGAATCTGCACTTGTGCTTGTGTGTACTCCCATGCAGATGCACCTGGATGCAAAATGGGACTGAGCACAAGGTAACTGTATTTGGAATACTTTCAGCGTTTAGAAGAACAGTAACCCTCCGCTCCAGGCTGTGCTCCAGAAGAAGGTTCAGAGCTATAGAGACCTTTGCTCTGGGCATCTGTATATCATGTCCCTCTTAGAAATGGAGGATTTGTTCTTACTGAGTTAATCAGGCTTTTGCTAATTTTAAATTCAAGTAGCAAACTGTGGATGCTGCAATGGAAATAGCATCGGGATCTTCATGAAACATATTTCCTTTCTCATTGCAGTGGTCATAGAAAGGAGCAGGCTTTCCCTGGAAGTGAACTACTTCAACTCTTCAGATGAAGAGGGAGGGGATAGAAGGTCTGTTCATCTCAACAGCCTCAAGGTAAAATATGGAGGGTCTTTACATACACCCATCCTTTATAAAAACTTCACAGTGCAATCCGTAGGCAGTATCTGCACACCAGCTGACAGTGCCACTGGCAGGCAGACTGAATAATGCCACAGTTCTGCTGCCCAACCCCACCTCAGCCCAGTTATTCAGCTGGGGCTACTTTTCTCTCCTCTCCTCTTCACTATAAATGTATGGTAACCAAATTGTCCTCAAATCTTCCAGCCCACTTTCAAATTTGATTGAAATTCATCAGTTCAAAAGTTATTGCTGGTAGAAAAATAGATGCAACTGCATGAGCCTTGATCCCCTTGAAAAATCACAGCTATATCTGCAATGCAGGCACAGGTGGGCTGTTGGTGAGCTGCAGAGCATCTGCTAGAAAAGACAAGGGAGCAAAAGGAGACAAATTCCCCAGCTGAGGTCAACCCATCAGTATCAAACCCCAACTTCTCCGCTATGTCCTGTTGCTACCAAGTGCATAAACCTGTAATCCCAACTGCAGTCACCACTGCTGACTTAATCCTATGTAGGTACATGTGCTCTGAACCATCTCAGCATCTGCAGAGTGCAGGTCTCCAGTGTGAAAGAAGACATCGTGCCCACCTCTTTCACCTTTAAGGCTTAAAGTCTCTTGTTGCCCCTCTGCCAAAGTAACACACATGTACTAGCCTACCAAAAGGTGAAATGTGGTGATTTCTCTCTTCCAGCTAAGAGCCATAAAAGCATCTTCCTGCTCAGATCTTTCATTAAAGCAAAGCCAACTAAATTAGCTGCCCTAGGGATCAGATGAAGGCCTGAAAAACATAAGGATTAATATTAAAGGGGGAAAGAAAAACAACTATTAACACTGGTAAATGTGTCTTAATTAAAACTTTTGAAAGCACAATTCAAACACACCCCAGTCATCTTCCAAGCCCCTGCAAACGTTAATGAGATTAATTTTTCTTACAGTTCCCCATTGATCCATGAAGTACAAAGAGGGAATCAGAACTGCAAGTGAAAAATTGGGTGTGCAGGGCTAGACGCTGATTGGATTTACAAGAATGTCGTTCCCATATGACCCCTTGCAGACCCCACTGGCATTATTCCCAGGAAGCCATGGTGGCAATTACTGGGTTGTGCTGTGTAGCCAAAGGTGCGCCTTGAATGACAGAAGCAAAAAGTGATGCTGAAAAAGTCCACCTCATGCACCAAATGTAATGAAAATCAAACTTGAGGTACTGTGGTTTTGCTTCTTCAGTGGAAAAGGAGGAGACAATTACATCTTTGATGTATGGATAACAAAAATTTTTATTTTAATCAAAAATATCCCCCCCAGTTGCACGCTGTTTCCAAGCCTCTAAGAACCCAGCCCAACAGCAGGAGAAAGAACAGACTCTGCAAACTTCCTTGCAGAAAAGAGAGCAGACTTGGTCTCCTACAATTAGCAATAAACATCACCTACTTACCTAAAGACAAACACAAGGGTTCTTTAGGCGTGCAAGTCTTTTAAGATCTGTTTAACCCAGCATAATGCAGAAAGATCACAGGCTTGATTTAGACTGGGTCAGGGCTAGCTATTTGCTTAGAGCAAATGCTGTGTTTACCCTGGGATAAATCAGCGAGCTTTTGCTTGCCCGCTTAGTCTCATCCTCTCCATGCTCAGGATTTCTGCTCACACAGGAACAGCTACACAGTGGGAAATTTAGAGAGTGGAAACCACCCCACAGAGTGCTCCACATACCCTGTGCTGGTCTGGAGGAGGTGATCTACACGTGCGGTCCAGTGAAAGTGGGCAAAATTCCCATCAGTGACCCCGAGGAAACTTCAGGGAGAAGAGGATCTGCCTCATTTTCCTGGGTTGGATGTCAGATGAGACATGTCACTGCTCCAATACTCATGCAAATGGATTTGGGTCACAGAGCAGTGTCCCAGGAGATGGCACCTGGTTGGAATGACACATGGCAATGGGACAGCAGTCCCAGTGTCCAGTCACAGGTTTCTTCACGGCACAAAAATTCACAGAGAAAATGAACAAGTATTTGTATAGCATGGGCTTGGAGGAGTTTGCTATTCTTTGTCAGTTATTTGCGGGGGGAGTTTTTTGGTGGGGTTTTTGGTGGTTTTAGGAGGTTTTTGTGGTGGGTTGAGAATAGTACCTAGCACTATTAATACTACTGTTCGTTAGTGAGTACTGCTACTTTCTTGGAGAAAAGAACTGGAGAAACTTCCTCAGCAGAATTGTAAAAGGGTCATTAGGAAAATGAAAAGTTGATTTGGAAGAGCTGTAAATGCGCAATTTTATGGAAAGAAGGAGAGAAGGGAAGGCAGCAGGAAAAAACATGCCCTCTGCAGACACACGCTGCTTTCTTTAACTCACTATCTGGCTTTATAAACCCTGTTAGCAGTGAAAGGGCAGGTCCTGGAGAAGGTCCTTAGCTCCCCAGGACAACGTCTGTGGTGGCACAGATGCAGGACACCACAGCAGGACAGCAGAAGGCAGAACAAGTCAGGTTTGCATGGGTCAGAGCACCAACCTTCAGACACCCAAGAGCTGATTCGTCAAAGCCACAGGCAACCTCCTAGGCAAGAAGAGAGCCCAAGGCACTGCTAGTTTTGGATGAAACAGGGCCACAGCCCTTGGGGTTTGTCCCTGCTCCACTGAGAACAACTCTCTGTGAGGTTTGCACCTGCCATTGGCTTATGTTCAGGGGAAGAGGCTCCACACAAGGGGACCCCAGTCTTCCCAGCATTCAGGTCGGGGGTGATGCGGGAGTGGCTGCTTGGGGTGTGCTGTGGGTGCCAGGACGAGGCAAGGCTGGGCTCCTGCACCGTGAATTACCTTCTGGTGCCCTCTACTGACAACAGCTAAGTAAGGTGGCCTTGTAACTCCTCCTCCCACTCGGCCCTCTGCATCTCACATCCTCTCTGCCTTCCTCAGTCATCGCACCGAACGCTGTCAAAGGACTGCTAGTGGTACCCCAAGACGCTCGTTTTAAGCAAGGAAAAAAAATCTGTGCTCTAGGAAGAATCCCCCAAATCCCTCACACTGGACCCCTTTTGACTCCAGTCAAAAGGCTGTTGAGCTCACCAGGAAACAGAGAAGAGACAGAGATCCTGCAGGAAGCCGGAACCCCTTTCTAATGCATCACGTGGCAGAGGGACAAAACGGCTCTTGCAGCACACAGGAGATGTGTTGGGATCTGGTGGTGAGGTTCTCAACCACCCCTTTCTTGTATGTTGGAGGACTTGACTATAGGCTTACAAAGACACCCCCCAAGAGTCTCTCAGTGAGGTTGGAACTGGGGGAGGGGACAAAAAAATCCCCCGTACAGTCCCTCTCATTCTCTCTCAATGTTTTCCACAGGCTTTGGGGCCTGATTCAGAAGCTCTGTACAAGTTGGACTGATGATAAATGTGACTCACCATGCTTGCCCCATTCCTTCTTGGTGAGACGTTTCAACAGAGGATTTACCTAATCCCTTCCTACAAGGAAACACTAAGCTTATTTTCCTCCAGCTTCTTATGTACCATCCATACTGCCCTGTATTAGGGCTTTCCTTCAGGCAGTAAGAAGTCTTTGCTCAGAAAGGAGCACACTTCATTGCTGGGACAAGTGAAAGGCAACCACCACCTTCCTGCTCACCCGAAACAAGTGTACATACACAGAATGAGGTCCGCCACTCTCAGCCCTTCAATGAGATGTCAGTTCATCTCCCAGTCTCCTGAATCTGGCAACTGCTTATTTCAGGTCCATCACAAGGTCTGGCAACCAAACACTTTCCCCAGACTTGCAAGCTTCTCAGCATGGACCAACACTGCCCAAAGACTCCCTGGAAAACAAGTACTGACCCTGGGGAATCCAACCCCAGAGCTGAAAAGCTCTGCAAGCCACAGAGAGCCAAACTACCCATCTCTCTGTCTTCATTTTGCTCTCTGGAGAACACCTAGAGAAAACCTCACCTCCTCTGAGCCTAACGCAGCCCTTTCGTGTTGTCAAAACACCTTTTGTAAATGTGAGGCACAGTGTTTTCCTCTGCCACTGAAACCAAAATCCTCTTCCTACTGGCTCTGCTCCACACAGCCCCCTCCTAAAGCTTCCTTGTCTCCCTCACCCAAACCACACATCTCCATGCCAAGGAAGCAAGACACTGGCCCCACTCAGGCTTCTACCCCCACAGACACCCATATACAGGTCAAGAACTCCACCCCCAAGGCTTACTGCCTATTTCATAGGCATTAATTACCCCATGAATTCTAAAGCACATGACTGTTTCTCTCCTCACCCCCGCACCTCTTTGCAGTGTTACATCACACGTATCTGCCTCTGCTCCTGCGCACCCCATCAGGATCACAAAGCACATGTCCCTGTGTGATGCAGGACTGGTGCTGCTAACACCGAGCCAGGGTTTTGTGGGCTTCCAGGTATGCAGTCATCAGCAGGAGACAACGTCTGCATCAGAGTTGCGATGATTCAGGGGCTTTTAGGGTATTTTTTTTTCTTTCCTCCCAGCCAATAAGAGCACTCAGAGAGGCCCATCTTCCCTTGCAGGAAGCAAGGGAGGTCACTCCTCTCGCTGGCGGGCTGCTCTTCTGAATTGGTGGAGATGGCAGCGAACTTCGCCTGCAGCTTCACCACACTCTGCTGTTTAGTGCTCTGGGGCTTCACCGGGACTTCAGATGGTAAGGAAAATAATTTCTTGTTTTCCCTGTGCTTTTGGTGCTGTGAGTGCTGCTCTCTAACACACAGGTAAATAACAACCCTTCTCCAACTGCTGCCCATGCTGGCTCAGTGCTGCAGGGTTCAGACTGCAGGTGAAACTTCATCTGCTTAAAAGACTTTCTCCCGTTGTAGCGAACCATGTTATCCAGCGACATCATCTAAGGATTTCAAAGTCAAGTTATGGTTTTAACTTACTTGTCAGTGTTTAAACTCTGCATGACCTTGATTATTAAATCTAAGGACTGTGGGTAACAATTTGACTTCCAAGTACAGATGGGCACTTGAGTGCCGATTAGCTGACTTTAATGAAACATTACTCCGTATCATTTCTTTCTTTGCTGAGCAAGGAAACTCTTGATTGCAGCTGGCCTTAAATCTTTAGAATGGAAGCTGCAGACAGGAGCGTTTTCTCTCTGAAGGTTTTAGCTCTACTTCAGTTTTACTTTGTCTCCCATATACAAAAAGTACTAATGCACTCAGGAATCGTGTTTGGTAAGCCAGCAGCTTTTTGTTTCGGCTGTGGTTTCCTCTGAGGGTTGTAGAGGCATGCAGGAACTCTGCTGCATCTTAAATGTAAAGATAGAGCCTAGCCCTGCTCCTGTTAATGGGGAGGTTTTGAAGGGACCTCGTTAAAAAAAACAACAACAACCAAAAAGCAACCTGTTGCAATCTGCCAGTTTGCTTCACCGCAGGCTGGGAGAGTGCATCCACAGAACTACTCTTTCATGCTGCTATAGGGTCTCCAAATTATTCCTCAGTGAAGAAAGCACAAGAGAGGGCCTCTTAATACAGCATTCAACTCATCAGTGCAAGAACAGCCCTCTCTTGCTTAATAACGGGCAGCTGCCTGTTAACTCAGAGGAAGAGAACAGCCTACCCCACCATCATCTGGCAGAAGTAGGAGGGCCAGATTTTTCCACAGTCTCTTCACATTTCCAAACCGAGAAGCAAGCATGGAGTCTGAAATACAAATGCTCTGGACATAAGGACCTCCCAGTGGAGCATTAAGAGCCATTTTCCCAGGTCATGAGATCACATCCTCTGGTCTTCTGAGTGTTATAGGTGCCTGGCCAGGTCACACAGTGCCTCTGCTCCCACCCAGGCCTGGACTACGCATGTTTAACCAATACTGGTAAGCCTAAAGCCTTGCACTGTTATCTTACCCTCTGGGCCATTCTGCTTTGCCCTTGGAGTGGGGTCATCACCTCATACACATTCAGCTTTTTAAGGTAATGACCCTCAAGGGTCAGCTAGGGAAAAGGCTGTCAGGAAAGATTGCAGTGAAAAAAATCAGAACTACATATGCCTCACAGCAGAGAGTATCTGGGTTTTGGAAATACAGTGGTGGAAACTATTCCAAATAGCAAAAGATATTTCAGACCAGCATGTGCTCCATGTAGTGACCACGTTGAATGAGAATGAAAGCACATCAAGAAAAACAGATTCTAGCCTTGAGGAATCTGGGTCACCAGAGGAAAACAGCAGGGTAAAGCTCTCCCACAAGGGCTCAGTAGATTTTATACCGACTCTGCTCTGGTATGAGTCATTCTATAATGTCAGCTTGCAATGGGTGAAGGAGGTGAAATGCCCAGTACCCCTTGGTGAAAGCTGGGGCAAAAGCCTATCATCTGCCTACACCACATGGTATATTACCAGCCTGCTACCTGTCTACAACATATGGTCCAGCTTGCAAGACTGAGCCCACCTCTCCAGATGTTGCATTTCGGAGGCCT
The DNA here is from genome assembly GCF_000695765.1 of Mesitornis unicolor. Lineage (NCBI taxonomy): Eukaryota > Metazoa > Chordata > Aves > Mesitornithiformes > Mesitornithidae > Mesitornis > Mesitornis unicolor. Next base: position 54,397 of record NW_010204203.1, read on the forward strand.
TGCCATATGTGACCCTGGTGGTTCTACCAGGCACTGGAGTGAGGAACAAGGGCTGTTTGGAGTCTTGCTTTGAGAAACACATTTCATAGTTTTCTTCCTGTACACACAGTGTCACTTCAGCCAGTATCGCTCACCCTGCCACCCCACACCTAAAAAAGACGTCACCACGAGTCAAGAGGTGTTGAGAGCTATTAAGCCACAAAGGGAGCTTGTGCTAAGACTGAAAAAGACTGCGGTTATCTCCTCCTAATACAAGGGACGGCATCTTCTGTCAGCACACCCACCACTGCCACATCTGACTTTCCAACAGGCATAAGAGCATAGATTCAAGCAAGGTCCTGGAGAGCAATCAGAAGAGCCCAAGCCTGTCTCAGTTGCTAGGTGAGCTCAGGAAAAAGCTCGTTCCTATAAGCTACTGAGTTGATATTGATGGCACAGGGAAAAGCACTGCATCCCTGAGGAAGAGGACAGCTTGCCTTATGAGCAAGGCCCAAACCAAGGCCCTGCATTGCCCCTCAGACTTCTAACTTCTCTTCAACACTGCCAGGTTGCCCAGCACTGGCTGCACATCCAGTCCCAATGTAGATCAAAGACGTGCGACAGGAAAGCTTGCTGCCTCCACACCAGACACAAAGCCACTTGCAGAACATCTGCTCCTCTCAAGACACATGGCCAGTGTCTCTCAGCTCTCACCTGCAAGAAAATATGAGGGTCATTAAGGTAGCTGGCTTATCAGCCAGGAAGAGATGTGAATTTGGACATCCCTGGGAGGAGGAAGGACATGGAACTGAGTCTCTCCTTTGCAGGTCAACACTTTAGTCCCTGAGCAGCGTTACAAGGGTGTGCAGCCATTGCCACCCACAGGGGAGGGTGTGATAGTGTAACTAGGACATACGTCAGCAACCGGAGAGCTGAATTTTTGCAGCCTCCTGTGCTGATAATGGCATGTAATGCAGGAGTTTTGTTGTTTTTTTTTTTAAATAGACTCTGGGTCACCAGGTGGTCTCTCTCTCTTCTACTTGGGTTTCTTGGTACAAACTGTCTTAAACATAGAGTCTATGCTCTGTGGTTGGCTGTTGGTGAGAGATCTAGCTGTGAAAGAAAAGCTGGAGGTGATAAAAAGTTTGACTTTCACAGCAAATTCAGTACAAGCTCTGTGTGCACATGCACACGCAGGCTTACTGCGTGCACGCACACACACACATAGCCTGAACTCCAAAGGCCACCTCCTGCACTGGCACATCTTGGCATCAGCTGTGGCTGCACGGCAACTTGCACAGGTTGAGAATTTCTTCCTCTTGTTTTTGTATTTCAGAAGTGGGAAAATGGAGAGGAAGGCAAATGTGAAAGGGGAGGAAATAACATCAACTGTAAGCTTTGAGCTTCTGTTGAATTATTGAAAAAACAAGCAGGGCATGGGGAAATAAGCTAGTAAGAATTATGTAGTAATGAGGGCTGTGCAGAAAGAACTGCTCAAACTTGAAAGCTTGTGGGTACACCCTCACCCCCTAATCTCCATTTCCTACACAACTCACTCCTTCCACTTCATGGCTCTGATAATAAGATGCTCCTTGCCATCTGGGGCAGGGCAACAGCACTTCAGCACACAAAGCAGGCTGTTCACCAGGGTGGTGGGGAGCTAGACCAAGCTCTGCCCTGGGCCCTTCCCTGCCCAGCTGGAGAACTGGGACACCCTCTCCTTTACCAGCTTGTAGAGGGAGCATATCTTACCCCCACCTTTATCACCACATAAATCACTCTAAAATACAAACCTCAAGATGCCACCAAAGGATTAAAGAGGGGTGGGAAAGAG
>NW_010204203.1:56240-79873 GCF_000695765.1 Mesitornis unicolor
AACTTGGCATGCCAACGAAGAGCAGCAGGGCTCTCAAAATTATACTGTATTCTGAGCAATGTGAGCTAGCTTTATATCTAGATTCAAGGCTGGGCCTTCTATGAGCCAGGAATCATACCAGAGATGTTCTTAATAAGTCAGTTTGAGCTCTGCTACCATTTCTAGCGCATCTTTTTCTGTCACTTCATTCCACAGGATTGTTTCACCATTTCAGACATACAAAGGAAAATTACTTTGTAATGGATGTGAGCAGAGTCCTTCTGAAGCACAAGTGCATGGGACAAGTAAGAAGGTTTAGCGTTGTTTCAGAGGGCTGAAGCTCCCACCATTTCAAGCACCTGATGTGTTTTGCACTCATGTTTTGTGTTGTTTCAGCTACAGACGTACCACCACCTCACCCAACTGTGAAACCTGGCTCCCCTGTCCCGATGAACACAGACAACCCTGGTGTTCGCAAGGCAGCTCGCTTTGGGGTTTACAGATACAACAACAGTTCAAATGACCTCTTTCTGTTTAAGGAATCACAAATAAACAAAGCCATGGTACAGGTAAGAAGAGCCCAGACTGCTGGTGTTCCTCCAAACCATTTACCAATTGACCCTACAGAGACATGGGAGCCCTGATCCTCCTCAGGACTGCTATAATTGTCCAAAGATATACAGCACATGTTCCTCTATCCCATTCAACTGCTCCACAGGAGGGCTCCCCCGTGTCCTGCCCTAGTAATTCAATACAAAACCCTTGTATCCACACTACCACACACAATTCACAGATGTAGCACATGATTCCTAGCCACAATTTTAGCATTCCTTTCCCCTACCTTCACTTTAAAGGAGGAAACTACTTTCTCTAGATTGTCAGAGGGCTGAAGTACATGCTCCATGTGGAAATCAGACGCACTGTCTGTGAGAAGAGGGAGCACTCCAGCCTGGACAGCTGTCACTTCCAGAGGAAAAAAAATCTGCAACAGGTATCTGTCCAACTCTTTTGGGGTGTCCAGTAACTGCAGGTGATTTCTGGCCATCTGGCTGTATAGTGACCTTCAGACCAGCTCTGCCATGTCCCCACAGAGGTACAAGCCTCCTCTGTGCAGAGCCAGCTGCGGTGAGGCAATGTTACCAGTATAAGCAGCATAGTACCTCTCATGCATTCAGGGCCAGCTCCCATCTGCAAGGGGATGAACCAGACACAGGCATCCAGGCCATATTCCTGGATAAAGGAGTGGAATTGTGCAGAAACAGAGTTGGTGCTAAATAAAGACTTCCTGGGAGGGGGAAATCCTCACAGGGACTTCCCCACTAAGATACGATTACTTGGCAAACAGTACTTATCCCAGGATAAAGGGGGCAGACAAAGAGATGCTGTTCACTCCTACCCCATCATGGCCCAACCGACTGCCACCTGAACTTCACCACCAATTCCCCTTTTATTTGCAGATGCTGAGATGCTATTTTGAGGTCTGGATAATGCCTTGGTTACATAAAGCTCATGTCCCCGTTGCTCTCTGCCACTGACTCACCTTCACCCATGAGAGCCTGACTTGCAGAGGATCTATCACCATCAGTTTGTCCTTGTCTGGACTGTTGAGGCCAAAACCAAAGTGGGGAATGATTGTACAGAATCATCACAGAGCTTTTCTCTCAAAGCACATGCTTGGTTGTCTAAGAAAGATGTTCAAAATCTGAGTGACAAAGAAGAGACATGCCTTGACTGAATTTATTGCTATCCAGTTGTATGTTTGTTTTTCCAAAACTAAACTGCAGATGAGAGCGTGCTGTCATTCATTCAGTAGAGAGCCATCCACCCTCTGGCTGAAATTTCCAAGCAGTGTGAACACATGCAAGCAGCTCTACTGGACTTGCTTTATTCTGTTATCAGTCTTCACACAGCTCAAGTCTAATCCATAGCACATGTGACTACAACACTGAGGAAAGCTTTACAACAATGTGATACTTTGCCTGGGGGTACACACACGCAAAAAGTCTTACGAGTCTCCAGTGCTAGAGAAAAGGTTAGACATATCTATCAGGAATGCCTGAGGTAGAGTTGTTCTTTCTTCAAAAGTACGGATAGGGCTGTCTTGAAACACACCCACAGCCCAGAAATGACAGTCTAACTAGTACTTCTACTTTCATAAAAAACTGATCTATACTATGAAAGAGCATCAAATGCCAAGACAAATAAACCAAATCATCTTGCCAAAGCAGGTTTGGTTTTGGTTTGGTTTTTTTTGTTGGTTTTTTTTTTGGCTGAGATTGAACAATGTAGTTTAATTCAGGTTAGTATAAGACACTGACTCTCTGGCTGACCACAGCTTACATTCAAGTTTAGTGGAATGATGGTCTCCTCTAGGTGATACCATTCCTTCAGCCTTCACCCTTCATGCATGGGCAGATTATTGCTTACAGTGGACTAAGGCCCTTATTTGCAAGGATTTGGGTAACTGCATCCATAAAACAAGCAATAAAGTCAAGGTCCATATTCAGTCATACACAGACCAGCACTTATAAATGGGTATGGCCCTGCCCTAAGCTATCAAGAACACTTTCTTTCCACAAACACCCCTTTTCTTCTGATAGCTGCTGCCTTTCTGCAGCAATATTGCAACTCCTATTAGCAGTCACACCTCCGCTTTCAGCCTTGGTAACAACCATTCAGTCAAGAAAGGCCAGGGAAGGGCTCCAGGCCAAGGTCCAGGGATCTTAAGACAGATCTATTAACAGCATAGCTGAAGTCTCTGCTCCAAGTAATCCCACAGCAAATCCTTGCAGGCTGGGCAAGTCTCAAGTTCTGCTTCAGACGCTTAAGCTGTGATGAGCAGATGGCCCAGCAGAAGTTCAAATTCAGCATTCACTTCTGGAGAGGCAGCTGTGCTGCATCTTATCTTTGCGGACAGCAGTCTCTCAGCTGGAAAAAGGGCGGGCTCAAAAGAAACTTCCAGAAGGGCCAGAGATGGATGTAGTGTGGTGCAACATTCAGCCAACACACAAGCCACTCTTGACAGCCTGATGCCAAAGACAAGGAAAAAGCAAGCCAACTGTGGTGGCTCGAGTTGTCCATAAAGCAGGAAAGGTGCAGCTAGGTTTCTAAGGGGGCAAGAAGAGACAGAAGGCGCTGCTTTCCAAATCTCGGGCAGTAAGCACACCACCAGTCTCCCCTGGCATAAAGGGCTTCATCTTAGTCTCCTCGCTGAGTCAATTCCGCATTTGTCAAAGAAACGGAAGTTAAAGCCAGGCAAACCTGGCACCATGCAGGCTGACAAACCCAACATGCTCTTGCTGCTTTCTCAAGGAAAATATGTTTACAGCTGCTACAAAGTGGTTACCATAACATTACAATAGGAAAGGCACCCTGGAATAGCAGCATCCATCATCCCTCCAGGTGGATAACAGAGTTACCACAAGCACCAAAGAAAGGAGCAGAGCTAAAGTTAACTGAGCATTTTGTACCGCTCCAGAGCACTTGTTGAGGAAAGATTTGGGCAATTAAAAAGTATTGCATGAGGAGGTCACTGCTAGCACTGACCTAAAGAATTGCAGCCAAGTACCATTTTATCACAACAACATGCAGCATTCAAAAAGCTGACGTCTCTGCCTTCTGCATCTTTGCTAGAATTCACAATTTTAACTGTTCAACAGTTCACTCCAGGGAGTTCATACCCTTGCCGAGGCTCTGACATCTATTCCAGGCTACAAAGGCAATTAAATAAAATAAGTATTTCTAGTAAAGATTTAGGGCATAAGGAGAGAAGGGAAAGTTGTTCCTCTTAACCCCAGATGCTGGAGAAAAAGGAACAATCCCAGCAGTGACCTTAAGTGCTTCCGAGACCTTAATCCAAAGCTGGTGCTTCAGAGATACAGGTTCATGCGGGAGTGCTATAAACCAGTCAGAGGAGCAGCTTCCTTCGGCTTCAGATCTCTCTCCAGTGTGCTAGAAGCACTGGGCTCAGTGCATGACGTATTTTCTTGGCTCATCTGCTTATGAAGACACTTGGCCTCACCTGAACAAGAGTTCCCTGACAGTCTGCCACATGGAGGAACTGGATGCACACTGAGGAGACCTCCATGCACCTAGTGCTGCTCAATCCAAGCTCGCCTGTGTTTCACTAGAGCTCCACAGTGCCCAGGGATCCTCAGAGATCTGCACTTGCACACAACCTTTGCTATGCAAATATTTCCTCACACACTCCCATTTTTTAAATTGCACAGGAAACAAACTGCCACCAAAATACATAGCATTGCTGACTTCCCACTTCACATTCTTTTCATATCAGCAGCTCTACATTAAGGACCTGAAAGGCCTTTCAATACCAGTTGTACCAATACCAATCTCACAAACCGACTGACTTCCAGGACCCACTGACAGCGGAGGGAGTCATGCATGCAGCTGCACAGAACCAAGACAAGGTTTAAATGGCAGCAGCTGGATAAGGACACATGATTTCTACTGGCTGGGAGGAAAAAAAAAAAGGCTTGTATATACCTAACTGCAATCACTTATTGCTAAATTTTTTAGTTCCTACCTCAAACAAAGCAGCAAAAATGAGCTGCCCTGTGTGTTTATTCTTTTACAGCACTCTGTTTTCCAAGCAAGTTAGATGAGAAGGTCCAAGTGCCAGCATCATCTGATCTCTGTCATGAGCAGACAGACCCCGAAGCTTACAAGGTCATTATCTCATCTGCAAAGGTTGCTGCCACAAAGCAGACTCAGATTTAAGGGAATCGGATTTATGCCAAGGCTTTGCAAACACTTTCATCAGCTGTTTACACTGATACCAACCTTTGCACAGAAGTGTGAGGGGCATACATGAGTTCTCATCCAGCAGCTCTACTACAGGAGAAGTTTGCTCCAGAAAAGGGACAGGGCAGTTATCTGTGGAATAGCATTTTAAATAGCTTCACCAAAATCTTCTTGATACTTGTGCCCTGCAGAAACATCTGTTCCACCAAGACAACAAAACAAAACATATCTTTAAAATGCACAGCTGTGGCATACTCCAGCTCAGTTCCTTTTCCTTAGGCTGTTTTACTGCAGGGCTTTACACTAAAGCAAAGCTTTCCCCAAGCCCTTCAGGGGACAAGGCACTGTTCTCCCACATGCCAGTCTGTCCCAAAAGACTGCATAAGACACAGGAAGCACCCTCAGACTCCTCTGGGAGTTGTGCAGAGAGGGTTTCCTCCCTTCTTAGGGAACCACAGTCCCTTTCTCCTGACATAAAAATACCCAATCTTGCCCTGACAGGATCTTCAAATATTGCTCTAAATGCTCCTGCTTCTTCCAGTCTGGGCAATGTCTCCACACTAGAGAACAGCCAGCCTCAGAGCTGCACAGGAGTCATGTTCCTGCACTGAAACCATCAAACAAGAAGACAGAACCGTTTTCTTCCAAGCCTGACTTGTTCCAGTTTTCCCCGTTGCTCAAGGCGGATGCGTCACCATCCATCTGAAACTGCACCATGCCACTGACTCACACTTCTCTGGAACCAGAACGAGCCCTTAAAAGCAGTCATCACAGGAGCACCAGGAGGAGTCTCTGCCAGTTCATTCCACAGGCATTTTAATGCTGCTGCATCACTTTGGGATGATTGCATTTGAGGGTCAGGGATTATAAGCACCTGAGCTTCTATGAAAATACTGGTCTTAACCACGTTATGCTTACTAATCTAAGAGCTGTATGTCAGTGTACTTTTTTCACTGGGGCTCTACAGCAGACCCCCCCACACTTTTGCATAAAAAAGATGGACTATCAGGATCCAGCACAGCACCAGGAATAGGAGCCAACACCACCTGAGCTCAGGAAAGGTACTCCTTTCAGGCTCTGCAGACTTTGGGTCTCCTTGGACTGGAGGTATACTGACCCTGCATTCAGATACCCATCATAAGATCCTTAGACTGCACAATGACACCTGTACCTGGTACTGCAGTTCCACCCTAGTCCCTCACCAGTGTTGCTGCCATCAAGATAGTAATAGCCCTCCTTTCAATTTTAGCAGCCATGGAGGCACTGGCAGTCTCTGCCCAGACACCTCACTCACCAGGAAGCATCAAACATACTGATTTTCTCCTAGGCCTTGGTGCCTCACGTGCTACCATCCCACTCTGCTTCAGGCTAAGCTCTGACTTGCAGGGCCAAGCAAAGCACTGAAAAACCTTGCAGACAAGCTTCAGGAGACAGCCAGATCACCTCCCTCTGAGGAAAAGACTGACCCATATTTATGTCCATAAAGCTCCAGCTAAAATGAAATGTTAGGGTTCTTATGACAAATGAAACACCCATGGCCTGGTTAAGCAGCCTGTCACCATGCAAAGTTTGTTGCTTAGAATGATAATAAGTTGTGCCACTTACCACAGTTTACATTTGGTGCTTTACAGAATTCAGTGGTCTTTATTTTTTGACAGGAACAGCTGACTGACTGGACCTGTTCCTAGTGAACAGGAACAATTTGTAGAGGAATTTGTAGAGTCTGGACAGGGAGGCTTTATTCAATTCTGAGAAATTAAATTGAGAAGAGCTGCACACTCTGTCCAAAGGCTTAACCTTTAGACAAACTCATTTAGACTGACAGCTACTCAGCTACTTCCCAACGAAGCAGACAAGAACAATGAAAAATTTCTATTGCCCGCGGCAGACACCACAACAGACAGGGCAAGACATCAGAAACTACAAAAACTTTTATGGGCACAAATTCCCACTTCCCTCTGAACCCTACTCCCAGAATTCACCTCCTGCCGTCAATGCAGAGCCTACCTTTTTACTGCCTGCAGTTTTTTTCTAATGTAGCCGTAACTAAGGGTCCACTTGGCACAGCTGGAGAGGTCCACTCAGCAAAGAACCCACACCACCAGCCAGAAAAGAGAAATAGTGACTGAACTTCCATGAGATGCCAGAGCCAACAAAGAACCCATGCCCAAGGCATCAGCTCAGCTTCCTCTGTGCCACAGCACCAACCTTCACCACTGACTTGCTGGATTTCATAAGCAAGTTGCTCCCCATAGGAAGACTCTTGTGCAGACAGCTGCAACATCTTCATAGCATCCAGCCTACTCTCCTGACTGCAGCACATGGCAGAACAATGCTTCCTGCTACCACAGGATTAAGGGAAGAGCTCCAAAGGCAACAGTCCTAGTGAATAAACGCATTATCTATCTTCAGGCTAGGGGAAGCTGCTTCTGGGCTTCAGTTCTGCCATGATTAACCATTTCCAATCTTCTTGCACCTACCCCTGAGATACTTCTACCCAGCCACTGTCTGACAGTTTGGACTACACCGCTCAGAAGTCACACCTGACAAAGCCACACTCTGTTAGATACCTCTCATATTTGGCATGGTCCTTCCCCTTCCCCCAAGAAAAGCAAGTTACTCACACGACCTCTGAGTCTGCTGTACTTACTACAGAGCTCAGACAGAACTAAAAAAAGACTCAAGAACTTTTTTGTGTGACCACAGGATCATCAGTGTACTAAGTTAAAAGTCTCCAACAGAGGCCAGGAAGTAGTGAGGGGGTGGAAGAGTAGAAAAATGATCAGAACCAAAATACTCCCAAGCGGCAACTCTTCATACATCCCATCCCTCTTGAGCATCAGCAGCACTACAACTTACTTTCTTTCCCACTTCATAACGTCAGGAATGGTGTCTTAAAAGGGACTAAGTCACACAAAATGAATCACATTTGGCATGCCAAAACAGCCAAGGTCTACATCACTACAAGAGAGAGCACAAGTTATTCAGTTAGATACTTTGGCAAATGTATCACTAGAGGTAACTACGCAGTAACAGAGCTGTGCTTGCCCCAAGGCTACTAAAGCACCAGCAGAAAACAAGCCCAACAGCAGATTTGCTTTTACAATCCCAATTTAAGATCCTATCAAGTTCAACCTTCATATGCCACCAGAATGGGACAAGTAGCTTCAAGGGCTGGCATTACCCTAATGCTAACCAGCTGCTGTTTAATCAGCCTGCCCTGTCCTGGGTTTCCCCAGAAAGGGATGTTGCAAACATGTCCCATTCTCAGCCCTTCTTCAAAGTTCCCACAGCAACAAGTCTGTCCCCAGTCCAGGCAGGTCCCCAATCCTGCCTTTCAGACTTACCACAGTATCACTCCACCTCTGTTCACAAACTATTAAGGGCTCATTAAGGGTTCAGCTGGACCAAAGGTCAGAGCCTGCAGTAATTCATCTATGTACTAGGCTTCTTTTGCCTCTTACTGAGCCCCCTCCCAAATCTAGTAAGCACCAGAGCAAGCAAATGGGCTTGCAGCCCCTGGCCTGTGCAGGAACAAGTCTGCTTGACTCAGGAACCATCAGCTACTTGCCACAGGTCTGCTGCAGTCTGGCAGCAACACAGAACAAGCTGACAGAAGCACAGACAGAAAAGAATAACTTTCACCTGCATATCCCTTTTTTTAATAAGGACAAGCACAAAAGGCCAGTGGAAGCAGATGACATTTTTAACATCATCTTTACCTTCTCTGGTGTTTTTTATTATATATCAAGCAAGTCTTGATTATTTTCTTTTCAAAGGTGAAGAAATTTATCAGTAGCTGAAGTTTATGTTTGACTATCACCCAGTGGCAGAAAAAGAGAGAGCAGCAAAGTCTTCAATCCCAAAGCACAGAATCAATCCAGTAAATCACACAGCCGCTGCAGTAACCCTTTTAATTCTTCAAGATGCAAACCCTCTTATTTCCAGTGTAACAGCACAGCTTCTCCTTTGTAGTAATTGACAGAAAAGCAATCTCTGGATTTAACAAGCAGACTATCTGTTAACAAAGAAAGTAAACAAACAAAGAAATTTCCTCTGGAGATGCAAGAAAGCATCTTTAAGCTACTACCACATTCCAAGATTTTCCACCAAAATCCACGATTACTAGATTTCATAGGGGCCCTTTCAGTTCACATCCATCTTCAGACTCCAACCTTCCCCAAAACCTTTACCAGTGCTCCATAAAAAGCATGCTGAAGAGGATTCCTGCAGCTGGTCCTCCTCCCTCCCACATCTGTCCAGAGTGACCACCTACATAATGAACAGGAGACTTAAAGGATCTGGTCAACATGGAGAAAATACTACAAGTGACCCTTTTTAAATCCACTTGAACTGGTCTTTAATAACGTAAAAAATGCAACTTTCATTCATCATCTGACTACAATGCTAAAAAGAAAGACAGGAATTCACAGATAATGATCAAATTTGATTCTGCATGTTGATTAACAGTTAATTGTAGTGTCTGATGTTGATTACACAGGCTGGAATTGAAGAAACCCAAATGGTGTAACTAGATTTCTAGGCATGTTCCAGATGTTGTTGCCTCTACCACAGCACCATGGTATGACATTAGAACATTAGCACTGTAATCACTCCTACACAGGAGGTTCTAAAACAGAAATCAACACATGCAAAACTTCCTCATCAATTCCAATCATACACAGTTCAATTCCATACATCACAAATCCTTCCAGTGTAAGAAGACATACAGTCACATTAAAGGTAATAGACAATGTCTGTTTAAGATGACTCCAAACAGGGCTGGCCTGAAAAAGCAATGGATTTTCTTTAAGGAGCACATAACCATACTCCTCAGCTATTAATAATTATTCATGCCAACTCCAAAACAAGAGCAGTCAAACCAGGGAAGAGGAAAGGTACAGCAGGCTGTACATTTTTCTATGGCCAGAGAACAGTGCTGCTGCACGTTAAAACTGTCTTTCACTTTGTGTCCTTGGTCACACGCTGCCTCAAGTGCATACTTCCTTCATACCTCTGGAGTATTATAGGACAGTGGCACTTATCATGGATGGGCAGTTAAATATGCTGAAGATTAAGTCTGCAAATAAATGGAGATCGGAAGGAGCCCAGGTAAAGATATCCATTGTGCTCATGTGCCTCACTAACATAAGCCACCGTCACTCCATTGGGATCATGGAAACTTCTTCTGTAGGAGCCCGTCTCGCTAAGTTCAACAACAAGGCTATACTTGGGCACAAACTTTGTCACCGTTTCCTGACTCAGCAACTAAAAGAAAAAGAAAGTGAGAAGAAAATTAACAACAACAGCTTTTGTTCTCCACAATTAGATCTCAGACACTTATACAGTCCTAGACCATTCCACACTCCTTGGAAGCAGCAGCTAAGAACGTAAGCGCACATTTTGAGTAAACACTATTACACAGCATCAAAACACTATCATCTGGAAAGTCAACTTCAAACAAAAGACCAGCAGAAGCATACTCTACTGTAGCACTAGGCTGAAAGGATGTCCATGCAGGAGACATCAGCTTGTTCTGGTGCAGCTGATGCCAAGCAGCAGGCATCATGCTCTGCTCCTCATAGCACCAGTCTGTTAAGGCTCCTTCACTACACCAGTAGAGACAACAGGTTTTACGGGGACTGCACAGTTTGTTTAGCTGAAATGGCACTTCCATCTTAAACACTGCTTGTTGATTTTCTTTTTTTGAAAATAGAAGTATTTGCAAGTCTTTGTATTGTTTAAAAAGCACCAGGCCATTTCTTTAGCATCAGGTATCGCCTTACAAAATATCTCAATCTTGCTCACCCTCATCATGAGGGGGGGTGTGGCATAACAACAGACATACTGAGTCAGAACGTGCTGCCTCCTAGGATGCCTAGGGTAGTCATTAGAACAGATCAGACTTCCCAAATGCTCTCCAGACACCTGGCAATAAGTAGTTTAGGTACTTTGGGTACAAAGGTGAAATCCTCACATATCTAAATGTAGATCCTGTGTTGCTGCATAATCCCTTTTAATTTCCTGAGATCAAGATGGAAGGCAATTTAAGAGATATGTACCTGCTTCTCAGAGAAACAAAAGTTAGTTTTACTACCTATGAATATATAAGGACTGTTCTACCTGGGGACAACAACAACAGTTTTATCTATGGCACTGAAAATAATTTAAAATTCTTCCTGTGAAGAGGAAGAAACAGGACAAACAAGTATTTATAATTTCCATTACTATACTAAAGGTGATTTATAAAAAATCATTTTATTTTTTTTTTTACCTTAAATATCAACCTTTTAATCCACGGTTTTTCAGACAAGAAATCCAACAAAGAAAATCCAGGATTGGGCCGGACAGCTGACATAGCTACCCAATATCCTCCAGAGCTGCTTAACCTGATATTATGTGGAAGACCAGGCATATTCTCAACAAACATATCTGCTCCACCTTTCATCAGCCCAGATACATAATACCTGAAAGTTATAGACAGTAGGATTAGGACATCTTAACTCAAGCAGAATAAATAATACATCAGAAGTCCCAAAAGGACTTAACTTTAAAAAAACAAACAAACAAACAAACGAAACCCACACCTTATTTTGGTACAGAGAAATACAGCACAGCCACATTCCTCTCCCCAGAATAAGTAAGCTTACTCCCCTATGTTCAAGGAGCCCATAATGGAAAGACTATGCAGTCCAGATGTTTTCAGTGAAAGAAAAAAATTAATTATTGAGAAAGACCATCTTCTTTGCCATTAATAACTAAGCATGAATAGTAGGGTTTCTGTTGTCATTCAGCTCATTTATTTAAACAGCCTCTAAGCAGAGAGTAGTAATAATTTCAGCAAAGTCATACTCACCTCCTGATTCTAGCCATGGTTGTCTCCTGCACGAGGACAAAATCTTCCGCAGGGGAGAGCTGGACACCGTTGGGAAACCTTAGCCCCACCATTAAGACTTTCACTTCTTTTGTTAGTGTGTCATATTCAAGCAGGCTAAAAAGAAAGCATTAGATGTGGTTTTGAGTGAAGAAAAATATTTATTAATCTTGGCTTCATTCTCCAGACATTCTATCTTCTCTCACATGCACTTCACCTAAGTTAAAAAGTTAGAACAGACAGGAAGCATCTATTTATGAACACAGGAGAAATACTAAGCCACTTGAAATTGGCAGCATTCATGAAGAATTCAGGCTGAATGTAATGCTAACCCCTTCCCTTTTAAAATAGATGTTCCATGCAAGTCCTCTTGAAGGAAAAAGAGGAATCTTATTTATTCCACTGCAGGTCTCATTAGCAACATCCACATATTCTCCCACCCTCTCCTGGGCAGTTGCACAGGTGGTTTATAAAGAGAAAAAACTAGAAGACCAAGGAAGTGGTGAAGTCCATTCCTACAGCTGAGCTTACAATAAGTTAAATGCCTTGGGGAAGAGATACTTGCCGCCCATCATCTGTGCCTTCCATAATCAAGAATAAGTAGTCTCGTCTTTGCCATTTGCTACTGGAGTCAGTGAAGTAGATTTTCCTCCCATCCCGGGTCACTGTAAGATCATTCACAAATGACAACTTCTGACCTTCAATGAGTGTTTTGGTTGACACAAGCATTTTCGTTTCACCTGGTTACAAAAAGAAGAAAGAAAAAAAAACACACACACACACACAACAGTTAACATGAAATTAGCTGGCACTTCACATTTTTTCCATTCATGCCTCTGTTAAGTAATAAGGTTTTGGGTTGTAACAGAACAACTCAACACTGAACATGAATGATCAGGAGAAAATACTCCTAGGAAAACTGAAACCACAGATGATGTTCCCTATTGATAAGTGCCAGACTTCTTACGTTTCTAAAGCTCATATGAAACTAAGTGCAAACTCAGGTTACAACCTTGTAGAAGGATGCAGGCAAGCCAGTCACTACCCCCTCATTCCCCACAAATCTGTAGGAACAACGATTAGTACTTTCTAAACATTGAAACATCAGCATGTTAACTAAACTGCTCTGCCACATATTACCAGGCAAATTACTAAGGCAAAATCTCTAAAAAGTAACAAAAATATATTGAAGTCAACTTTGGGCACAGGGTTTAGGTTTGCTTGGTTTTGTCACGCTAATATGGCAGCTGTCTGTTATCAAGAGGGGAGAGGACTTGATCATACCCTTCCAGAGCCACACAGTCTGAGCCCTTTGCTCACATCTCACCTAGCATTTGGCTAGCCTCCCTCTCCCCAGCTGAAGCTAATTTGGAGATGTAAACTGTCAGAAAGTCAACTCTACATGAGAGCAGCTATTGCTTCCTGACAGCACAGCTCCTAAAACCGAGATCTGGCTCGGGAACATAAAATGAAGAGCATGATGCAACAGCGCCTTTCTCATCAGGAACAAAGCCACTTGATCTTCAGCCGCACCAAAATACATCCCCAATCCCCAGACTGGGGTTACTGGGAAGTTAAGAGCTCTCCACTGCCACACACCAAGAACAAAGCAGAAGCAAAAGTACAGCAAACATGACAAAAAGTTTATGTAACCACAACTTTTTTTTCCCCGTTACGGAAACTGAAACAGCTACACTGAGCTTTATTCATGGATTCTGAGGTACCAATTTTGACAACCAAAAGCATATGTCACCAGGAGATAAGACACTGGTATCTCTGATCCAGACAGACAGATATAGAGAGGAAGTAACTGCTACAAGAAAATAAAGATCAAGTTCTTGCATGGCATACTTCATTCAGAAAACCCCAAACCAGTTTACAAAGAAGGCAAGCATTGTTTTGCCTGCAGTGCCTGGCAAAACTGCAAATGAAGCCTAAATTTGTCAGTGAAAGAGAACTTCCGAGCAGAAACGTCATACCTGTACCAGGATTAACTTCATAGAGTCCATAATAGGCATCTGCCACAAAAAGGGTGTTATTTGGCCCCACTCTGATGCCAAGTGGTCTTCCACAGGTTGGCTCATCTTCATGGGTTCCTTTTTAAATGGTTTACCAAATGGAAATAAATACAAGGCATTCAGGCTACTTACACAGGTCAAACTGTAGCTTAACAAAATTCTATGGCCAGCACCACACACATCCATTAAAGAAATTGTTCTTACTTTCCTAGGTGTGAGTGAAACACATATCCCCATGTTTTCACCAAGTCTAGAGACAATCATATAATTTGTCTGGCTGGTAGCTAGCTAACAGCTGCCGGAGTAGGGCTAAATGTCAGAAAATTGGATTTTCCTAAATACTTCTCAGAAATAATCCATTTTACTGCAGGTTTATTTTTCTTATTTAAATTAAAAATACATGCATATCTAGGAACTTTCTTTTTCTGGACGTGTCCAACACTGTCATGAAATGGCCGATTTCTCAAGACACAAACACTGAAGACTTTTATAAGAGAAGGAAGAGGAATACTGTAAAACTGAAATATTTGTCTACTTGAGTCCTGAAGAACTAAGAACTTCAGAACATCTATAGTTTGAAAGATTATCAGGAGAAACTTCTGGAGAACGCAGTCAGCTACAGCCTTTCCACTTCCCTCCCCGACTCAAGGAGAGCAAGACAGAAATTTAGGCTCCCCACAACCTCTCTGGCCTCAAAGATACTGGGCAGCATAATCTTCCCACCTCTCTCAAGCCGTACAAATCCAAAGGAAATGAGCAGTGGCAAGGTGATTCTTCACATCCATCCCAACTCACATTTACACCTCAGCAGCAGGTGGAAGTCAAGCTTCCTATGAGCTGTCAGCAGACTTGGTTGGCTGTCAGTGCCAAGTCTGTCCTACCTGTTAGGCTGCCAAGAGAGTGCTTCCAAATCTGTCCAGAGCCTAATCACATGAACATCCACGTAAAATTACATCGCTGACATGATGAATGTGTAAACATAAGCTACATGAAGACAGTAACAGTTCCTGCCTATACTTTCTGTCTAAGTGGCAACTAGTGCAGGGCTGCAGAATCTCACGTAAGCTTCTACATCATTACTGCAAACAAAACCACCCACAGTCCCAACAAACACCAGCCGAGCTTCTCAGACTGCCCAGGCAGTACTGAGATAACCAACATTAAGCTGCCCCACTGAAACAGTTCTGATAATAAACAAGCCACTAACAGTTTTTCTCACTCAGTTCCAGAAATCTCATTAAATTAAGAAAATAAGTGGTTCAAAAAGAGGTGTGGAATCCACCAAGAAATAACTGTAATTCAGCAGTGAGAAAACACACACATCTTTTGCACTCACACATTATCTCAGAGTTCATTCACTCACACTTGTTTAGGAATCCTCAGTTTTTATGGGGTGGCCCTTCACCTCAGAATCTTGCTGACTTCAGCTTCCATAAATATTAGACCAGGTTGCTGCCCATTTTTTTCTTGTTTAGGACACATGCTTTTTCTAGATGGACTAACAGGAAAAGGAATGTTATTTGTGATGCACTTCAAGCCTGTCTGCCTGCCAGTGTTAAGATGCAGGATCTTCTACTGTCAAGTCATCCATGCCGCGGCCTTACAAGAGTGCAGGCCATGACATGCAGTCATGACATAAAAACCCACATTCCTAAATTTTACTGCTGGAAACAGTGTCATTTGTTATCAAGAACACTCATTCCCATTCTTTTGGCCCTTTGTTCTGCTGTTCTTTCCAGTGCTTATATACATCTTCATACTCGTTCTTCATTCATACAAATATTAATATTTGTTACAATTGCATGAGCAATCCAGACAAAACACCATTTTAATCCACACAAGCCCTGACCCTGACATTTTCAGGTGCACTATGTTCAGGAACTGTCACTCACCACAAGGACCATGGCCAATTCTGGCTAGTGTTTGTACCTCCCCATCTTCAATTTTGATAATCTTCCCATCAGCTGTCCCAGTAAACAGCACATCTGCAAAAACAACTGGTGTGATTAGCTTGATAACAAAACTGTAGTGGTGAACATCCTTCTACATGATCTTTCTGCTAGCATGAAGCAGAATTCATGTAAGATATAGTAAAGTAACAGAGTCTTCTTCAGCCATAGCAAAAGAATAAAGAGGGAAGGAGAAATATGAAGGCAAATCAGAGTATTTGGTTCAAACTCTTCCAACTCAAAAAGAAGAGGGAAGACTTAAATTTTAAACTTTTCCATATAATCAAATTAAATGAAAGACCATCAAGTTAGTAGACTCCATTTCTTGGACTTTTCCATCTCCAATTTAACAGAAGTTTTAAGTTTGCTAATTACACTTTTAAAAAGGAATAAGATGACATACAAAACTTATTCCCAGTCAGGTTGATTATTTCACCTGTAGGTCAGTTGTCCCTTGCAGGAAGGTTTCCTTAGAGAGCTTCTAATGAGACTGACAAAACTAGGTCACAGAAAAGAATCAGTGGCTTCAGGTAATGACTTTAGCACACTGTTAACAGAGATAGGTAGAAAAAGTGTAATCTGTGGAAAGAATTTACCATAGTTTCTTGCTGGATAAAAGAATTAAAAAAAAATATTTTACTAATTTATGAGAAGAAACAGCAGAAGGAAAATAAATTATATGGCTACTGAGCACCTCTTGTACGGAAGGATGTTTCGGCAAGGGCCTCGCTTGCAACACCCACATCCTTTCCTTTTCACATTAAAAGAGTTAAGGATCCATGTCAGGAGTAGTTTCCAGCCTTACCCTCTTCAGGAGGCACTTCATTAAGAAACTGCTCAGAGGCAGCATGGGTTTGTGATTTTTTGAGAGCACATATGCCATAAGAGAGAAGTATAGGATGGCACCTGTAATGTATGCAACACCACTATTTATCAATTTGAGATCTTTTTGCTGTCATATAAACAAAAATTAACACCACAAAACTCAGCTCCCTCAGAGGCAATGGGCATTAAAAGAGTAGTTATTACCCTGTCGATATTAATACCCGGTTAAGAGCTAACGAAATGAAAAATGGGACCACTTCCTCCAAACATAAGTGGCCCCTGACTCCATTGCTAAGTGTGGCAACAAGATTTATTTTATACTGGAGAAAGAGAAGAAAAGCAGATACAGAAGCCAGGTTTTCCTGCATAACAGTTATTTTTAATAAAAAAATCTGCATATTCAAAATAGCTTCCAGAGTTTATTATCCAAGAGCTATATTGCTGAACAAACACTTATCAGTGGAGGAGGATTTAAAGACACTTATTCTTCAAAAAGCTTATTTTGCCAGTGCTTACCTCCAATATTGACAATGGACTTTGGTCCAACCAGCTGATTTTCCCATAACCGCTCCGCTTTTCGTAACTTGGTATTGGGCTCTAGAACACCCGTCAGGAGGGGAGGTTCCTTCAGACTGCAACACAGAACACAGACCTTATGAGCCTTTCCACAGATCTACAAACACTCTTGAACAACATATTGGGACTTTTTTTTTCTAGTTTGTCAGCTCCTGCAAACCTGACCTAAGCTTTACATACAGCGTATTTCAAAAAAGAAAACACAGCTGACAACCTGAAAAATTGACTCTCGTTCATCAAGGATCATAATTTTCTGGTTCTGCTGATCAGAAAAGTTGCAGTTATGTGTTCCTAAGACATACATTGAAATCTATATGGCTTCACGTACAACACATTCCCAGTTCATCTATTGTACACAAAGGCAAAGGATTTCAGCATTGCCACAACACAAAAGAACAACTGTTTGCTTACTCAGTCTTTTGTACTGTTTTCCTTAACAAAAAAGTTTTAAAATTTGAAAGTCTGGCATTTTGCAATACACCGAGATCTGATACCACATACCATTTTCATCATGAAGAAAAAATAAATTTTAATTACTGATTAGCATACTACTAGTGTAAAGTGTTCCAGTAGTTTGAGCACTAGAACGCATATACTTTCATACCATATTGAGATATGTACTCTCATTCATGACTTGAATGCATTCCCACAAAGAAAGACCAACTCAAAGGAGTAAGCTGCAGATAAACAAAGGGTATTGAACTGAAATCTCAGAATGACAAAATAAGGTTCAATCTTGCAAGTGCTTATTCACATAAATAGCCAAGCTCAAGCCAACTGGAGATCCAACTACCTACAGAGATAAAGAGAAGGGAAGCAGAACGATGCCTATACAGCTTCAAGGCAGCTCCAAAGCACTGTGCTTCTAAACCAGCCTTAACTGTGCTAACAAGCTCAAATATGTTTCAGCCTCTTAGGTTCTTAAAACCACAGACATCAACCACCTCAGTCTCCATGAGTTAAGAACTGCAAGTTATTATTAAAGGTGCATACATGCCCAGGGTGGTAAGCTTATTAGGTGTTCATTCACAAGGGTATGCTAAACCTCCCTAGGCCAAGTGTTGAAATAATTTTTCAGTCAGTTTTTGGTTTTTTTTTTTAAATAACTCCTTATATGATGATAAGCAAATGTATTCCACCTGTAGAATCTAACAAAGACAAGGTCTGACTCCAAAACTTGCTCAGGTTTGCAGGATCTAGGACCCTACTGTAACCAGCCACATTACAACTCATAAGGCTCACATGGTGAAAATAATTACTTTCTAGAGCTTCAGTGACTGGGGGCAAAAGTCAACTGAAATTGCAAACTACAAAAGCCATGACAATTGAGGAAAACAGGCACACAACACAAATAATTCAAAAGCAAAGAAAAATACCTACTTTCATGTGTCTGGTTACAGACAGCAAATTTTCCTTTAAGTAAGTATTACTGCAGTGGTAAAGCCAACTGACTTACTAGTTCCTGTCCACAGAAGATTAACTGTAGAGTCGTCTCCACAATGCTAATGCAAATCCATTTTCCACCCCTTCTTCCAAGCATTAGGAAGTTTCAGATGAGGATAAGGAACTCAATTGCTGGTAGCTTTGGACAGTTGTGTTTGCAAGCAGAAAATCCTCCCTGGGATCAATATTATCCAAAACAGGCTCATAGAGAAAGAGCTTGAAATAAACCAGAGTTGCAAGAATTTCACATGGAGTTTCACAGATCACATCTGCTTTTATTCTCATCCCTCTTATTCCTCATTATCTCCAGTGACTTACATGGGCAAATGAGATTTCTACATGTTCTTTCACCAGAGGGATTGCTTCACACAATCCCTTCCTTCTTGAGCTTTTTCAAAACATTTCATAAACATCACACAGAATCATCTTATCTGTCGTACAGACTGGAACCACTTCTAGCAGTGAAGATAAGAAGCTAATTAAGAATGTACTGCAATATACGCGAGTGATCTGGGCAGGAAGAATAGTTCTGCCAGTCTTGTAAAAAGGACTTAAAGAAAGAAATATACACATGCAGAATGTGTTACTTTGGACTAGAATTAGACCAGGACTAGGAAAAGCATTATAGACATATCCTGCTTGTTTTCAGAATTGCTGTTCAGTTGCAATGTATTTCAGAGAATTGGCTTTTGTTAAACCCAGCCACAGAAGAAAGCATTTTATTATGATTTGCAATGAGGCAGCTTCTGTCTAATAGCCTATTGGCAAGATACCCTACCACATTAACAGTTTCTTGCAACTCTAGAGAGATTTACAGTGTTGTTTCTTTTCATTAAGGAATTATCAAGTTGATTGTAAATATTTAGCAGAGCATTTTCACTTACTTCAAAATGCCAAGAGCCCTAAACAGCCAGATTCCACCCTATGCTAGCAAAGCGTTCCACACACAACTTCTCCCAGCACAGGTCACATCTTCTCACATAGTTGATTGATTGTTATGCTATACATTAGATACAGACCTTGATTCATATCTTTATGAATTCAGACAAGGCAGAAATCACCTAGATACACTGCTTTATGAGATCTCCATTTAAATCACCATCACCATACGGTTCTGCTGGTACAAAGCACCAAATCAACCGAGTCAGGTTAACCATTTCAATTTCCATCCTCAGATGAACAGTTTCTCTCTGACAAGACTATAATAGCATGGGTACAGCTTGGTCCTTAGTGAAAACGCAGTACTTGTCTCACAGAAGGCAAGAGTGCACATAAGTAATTCTAAACTCCACTGACAGCTTGAACAGCAGAAAATAATTTTCTAGATTAATGAGAAGAGAAAGTAATTCAGCTCCTTCAGTGATCAGTAGTGACACACAACTGCACAAGATGGCTCAGAAACAGACTGACTATATGAAGCAATCCATGGCAATGGATAATACTCCCCAAATCCTTAATCCAGTTAGAACCACTTTACACAGTTCACTCGTGTGCTGAAAAAAAACCCCAAAACAACAGAACACATGCAAGAAGCTATGCTTCAATAACATTTATTTCAAAACAAAGCAACGATTTACCTTATAGGCTGAGGGTCTATAGGACAATCCAAGAGAACAGTTACTCCAAGCAGGGGCACAGTTACAGATGCAGCCAAAGTCAAGAAGGTAACACGGAACACCTTGCTGCTGTAAGTACTGCCAAAAACAGATAAGAAATAGGATTAACATGCTAAGCTGTTCTAAGATATAAGAGTCTTTAAAAATTCTTTAACAGCCTATTTTCTTCACTAAAGGAACCAGAAATACTTTTGCCCAACTTGTTTTGTTCTCAACAAGTTTAGAGGCATTAATCAGGCATTTACAGAGGAAAGCAGACCCATGCTCAACAAATCCTAGCCTTGAACTGGAATAGCAGCTCCCACAATTTTAGCTACTCTAAGCCATTCACTGGCACAGCCAGCCAGACTCCTTGCAGTATCAATTAAATAAAGGCAACCAGGGCCTAATGGTTCCACATTAACCCCCGAACCATTTCCACTGTTTTGTCTTTCATCAGTGTCCTGGTTTACTAGGATAGAATTTTACAGTCAGTTTTCTTTTGAGGAAAACTGCAATTTTTTAAGGACTACAACACTATTTAATGAGAGCAAAGTTATAAGACTTTGTTATTGGTTTCAGCTAATGCTGGTATGTGATGCACAAGGTCTTCAGCAGTCTTGAGATAAACAGGTACAGAGGCTGGGGAATGCAGAGACCCATTGGAATTGACCACAGGCTGACCAAATATTACTATTCAATACCATAAACCTCACATTCACTACAAATTGGGGAGTTTTATGGGGATGGCCCTTCTTCCTTCTTCTTCCCTCCTCCATGGCTGACATCTCAAGAGGGATTTGTTTACTGTCCTACCCTTGAGGCCTACACCCCCACAATATTGTCTGAGTATAACTCCGTGTACTTTATAACTATTATAATATTAGAGTTTGCTATTAATATTTTATTAAATCTATATCTATTTCAACCCATGAACCTCCTTTCCTTTTCCTGACTTCCCTTCCCCAAGTGGGCAGGAGGCATCAGACGATAGAGCAACTGCATCAACCACAACAATCAGCCAATTGTCTGGACAGCAAGAAATAGGAACCACTGCCCAGGGCACAAATATCACAGCAGAGGAGCTAATGACATGCACTTACAGTACTGATATCAACATCTAGGTAACCTTCGGGACTATGCCAGGACAGAACTAGGCCTGGATTTGGTCACTGCTTGCATGCACAATGTATGGAAACTGGAATATTCAGAATCCATCACAGCTCTTTCCTGACGGCACAACCGCCACCAGCCCCTCTTTCTTGGCAGCAGACGTGGGTGGGTAGGATGGAGGCCTGCCCCAGTTTCCCCAGCTCTGCACAGCACCCCACGAGCCACCACAAGCCACTGTTCAAGTCACCAGGCTGTGCAGAGGTGACTGCTACAAGGATGCTGAGACAGCCTGCCACTGCTGCTAGCCCAAAGCCTGCTCCAAGAAGTGTTGTTAGCACCACTGCTGTTGGTCACCAAACTTTCCCCAGCTCCCCCAAGGCACTCGCCACCTGAACCTACTTCCTTTCCACCAGTGTGCCCAAGTACTCCTGCTCTCAGATATACTAAAAATTAGTAATTTTATTTCTCTCACTCAGGAGTGCAGCATTCACATCATGAACTTCAGCAGTGTTACAGCACTAAACCTGTCTCCATCTGCGCTGAACTAGGCTGGAAAACAGCTTCAAACAAGCTTTCTCGTCTGCACTGAACTCTTCATACTTCCCAAAAGCCAGCCTGCCCTTGTCATTAATCAGAAGAACCCAGCACTTCCAGCTCTAACAGTAGATGTCTCAAGGAAGGAAGAAGCTACCAGTCTGTTTACCCTTGGATCTGGAATCGAGTGGGTGGTAAGGTTATGAGGTGATCCTCAAGTTTACACAAAGACAAAGTCTTCAGCTATCAGCCTTGTCCTTCCACTGTCCTTCAAAAGATGAAGGCTCAATACTATAAGATTAAAAGTACTGTCAGCAGACACCTGAGCATCTTTGTGACAGCTGAGAACAGCTCACACAAAAGGAAGCAGATAAAGATGAACAAGAACTTATCTGCCAAAGCCAACTTAATTAAAGCTCCTGAAAGCATATTTTAAGTAAAGGTTATATTTCTGATCCTCATGCAAAACTGCAAGGAACTGAAAACAGGAAAAAGACTGGAACGATGAGGTGACAAGCAAACTCACATTTCAAGCCTGAAAAACTGCAAGACCTATTTTAGACACTGCTGAAAGCAAAAGAATTTAAATAAAACCCCAAAACTTAAAAAAAATAACTAAAAAGTCAACCACTCAGAATCCTTATAAAAATAAACAAAGAAAACATACTCAATATAGAATATCAACAACTGTAAGTTACTGACTGGTCACTGGAAAAAATTGCTGAAGTAATGGTTCACCAACACTGACAAGCAAAACAGAAATCCTTAGCTAATTGTGGCTCTGATAATTAATCCTACATGGACTCTAGCTACAAATCTCAATAATGCAACTTACCGAGACTCCAGCTATAATAACAGCAATTTACTTGTCACTAACAACTAAAAAAAGAGGCCATTGCACCAGTTTTTGAAGACAGACAGTAGCTGGCAAGATGATACCGTGGGTCACCACAGCCAGGAATCCAGGCTGCCTCATCCTTCTGGCAGAAGGACTACTGGGGGGCTGGAGGGGAAAGCAACTGTCATCAAGAGTTTCTGCCACAGCTTGCAGCCAGGAAAAGGGGCAGCCTCCAGAATTTCTTCCACTGTCTCCAGGACAGTCTCATGAGAACAGGATGTGTGGATACTCTGGATCATTGCTGGAGCCCTAGAAATCCAACTGATGTGAGCAGTTACCAAGAGCAGCTGAAGGCAGGAAGCACAGGCTCTCAAGCTGAGAGATGCTGATGCTCTCCTTCAAAAACAGAGGCTATGCATGCAATCCACCATACAGTGTCTTTCATTCTGATGACTCTGAAGGGCAGAGCTAAGAATCAGCAAGGTACACAAATGGGCAGAGACATAATAGATGGTGAACCAAAGTACTACAATTCATCAACCACCTTATTCAGTGGAAGGCAAAGCAAACACCACCACTTCCTTATTGCAGCTATTGCCTTTAGTTACAGTGAAGCTATTTTATTTTTATACAATTTCTAAACAGAAAATTGGAAATAGAATCTTCCTTAAGTTAGCCACAAACAAGTGGACTGTTTATAAGGTTGGCCTACCTCAGACACAAACAGACCAGTTTTTAAACTGCAGATAATTCTTTAAACTACTGCCACATACAAACAGACTAACCAGAGTTATACAGGACTTGATTTCACACACAAATCTTTGCAGATCTATGCATGCCACAATGGGATTGTTATTTCTTGCCTAGCAAAAGATAAACAGTACAAACAGACCAATTTTTTAAATAAACCAACAAATTAAACCTTTTTTTTTTCTGTTAAAAGCTCTTCCTGCAGCTCAGCAGAAGCAGGTGTGCAGGCCCTGCCCCAAACCTTTCTCCTTCTGTCAAGTCACCTCCAGCAGAAGCAGGAGCCCTAGGGAGAGAAGCACCCACCTTGGTGCTGGGAGGCCAAAGATACCCACAGGCTGACACCCACGGGTGCCCCAGCATCAACCTCTGCTGCCTGCC